>NC_057739.1:30568006-30585189 GCF_004010195.1 Chiloscyllium plagiosum | reverse complement strand
GGGTAGAGGGGTGGGTGAGGGAGGAGTGGTAATGGATGGGGTTGAGGGGTAAGGGAGGAGGTTAAGGGAGGAGGAGTAGGGCATGAGTAGGTGTGCAGTGTCAAGGTATAGTAGGGTGTACAAGTCAGCTCATTGCTATATGCATATATAGAAACTAACATCTACTCAACGACCACCTTGCAGAGTCAATTTGCGACTGATACCTTATAAAAGAGAAGGTTGAGAGGAGATTTGATAGAGGGGCCTGCACGGAGTAGATGGAGACTGGTCCATATCCTTCCATTCCTTGCATATTCATGTGCTTATATAAAAGTCCTTTGAACACCCCTGTCGCATCCACCTCCACTACCACCCCGACAGCGTGTTCCAGACTCCTACCCCTCTCCGTGTAAAAAAACTTGTCTCTCACATCTCCTTTGTACTTTCCCCCTTTCACCTTTGATGCATGCCCCCTCGTATTAGACATTTCAACTCTGGGAAAAAGACTCTGACCATCAACCCTACCTATGCATCTCATAATTTTATAGACTTCTATCAAGTCTCCCTCAGCCTCTGCCACTCCAGAGAAAACAACCCGAGTTTTTCAAGCCTCTCCTTATAGCTCATATCCTTCAAACCAGATATGTATCCTGGTAAACCTCTTCTGCACCCTATTGCAGGAGAGGCCAAACCCATCTGGTTTAGTAATGTTCTTTCGGGAAGGAAATCTGCCATCAAATGGTATGGTCTACATGTGACTCCAGAACCACAGCAGACTCTTAACAATTGGGGATGGGCAATAAATGCTAGCCCAGTCAGTGAGGCTCACATCCTGTGAATATAAAAAAAGTATCAGAAGAAACCAACTTAAAATAATTTGTAAACAAACCAAAGGCAACATGAGGGAAAAAAATCATCTTTATGCAGTGCCTGAGAGTGTTTTGGGGACATTCAATTCATGACTTAAAAAAAAATTATCTGAAGACAAAACATTTACTGATGAAACTGACTGGTTCTGGCTACATTATCCTTGCAAAGGCAAAATGGTCTGAATGGCCTCTTTCTGTGTTATAATCGCTTTGTGATTCTCTGACTATGCTCCAATCCAGATACAATCCCATTTTGTAGCTCTTTGAATTTTTAACCATGTTAAAGGAACTAGGCAGGTCATTTCTGGCCCATCGTTGCTTTTGTTTCCAGTACTGTTCCTCTTTGTTGCTATCACACAGCTCCTTGAGGACCAGAGAAAGAAACAATAGATCTGAGGGGTGGAAAGGTTAAAAAAGAATCTTCCACTCACTCAGAAAAATTAATGAAAGAAGAAGCCAGACTGAAAGGAAGAAAGTGAAGGATAAGGTGATAGGGTGGGTTGGGGAAGATGTGAGGAGGCTGGTATGCAATAGAAGCATTAGTGTTGGTTTGACTGAGTAGTCTGTTTCTGTGCTGTAAATTCTATGTGACAACAGAAAGAAGGGGAAAAAATGGACTGGCTAGATCTTTACACAGCAGCATTCATTCTTTTCTCTTAAAATTCTGACCAGAGAATAAGATCCAGAAGATAAAGCTCTTTAGTCACTGAATTCTTTTATTCTAATCCTAACAAACAATCAATAGGTTTAAGATTTTGTTGTCTCACTTCAACTGTTTAGAGTATAGAACATAGAACAGTGCAGAAATAGAATGGGCCCTTCCGCTCAAGATGTTGTGCTGAGCATGATACCAAATTAAACTAACCCTTCTGCCTGCCCTTGGTCCATATCCCTCCATTCCTTGGTCCATATCCCTCCATTCATGTGCTTATATAAAAGTCCTTTGAACACCCCTGTCACATCCACCTCCACTACCACCCCTGACAGCATGTTCCAGACTCCTACCCCTCTCCGTGTAAAAAAAACTTGTCCCTCACATCTCCTTTGTACTTTCCCCCTTTCACCTTTAATGCATGCCCCCTTGTATTAGACATTTCAACTCTGGGAAAAAGATTCTGACCATCAACCCTACCTATGCATCTCATAATTTTATAGACTTCTATCAAGTCTCCCTCAGCTTCTGCCGCTTCAGAGAAAACAACCCGAGTTTTTCAAGCCTCTCCTTATAGCTCATATCCTTCAAACCAGATAGTATCCTGGTAAACCTCTTCTGCATCCACTCCAAAGCCTCCACATCCTTCCTGTAACGTGGCAACTAGAACTGTATGCAGTACTCTAAGTGTGGCCTAACCAAAGTCTTATAAAGCTGCAATATGACATTCCTGACTATGTGCTCAATTCCCTGACTAAGAAAGGTAAGCATGTTTGTGCTTTCTTTACCACCCTAGCTACTTGTGTGGCCACATTCAAGGAGCAATGGACTCAAACCCCAAGATCCCTCTGTACATCAATGCTGTTCCATATACTTTTCCTTACCATTTGATCTCCCAAAGTGCAGCACCTTCCATTTACCTGGATAAAACTCCAGCTGCTGTTTCTCCACCTGTATCTGCAACTGATCTACATTCTTCTGTATCCTTTGACAACCTTCTACACTATCCACAACTCCATCGATCTTTGTGTCATTTGTAAACATACTAACACAACCATCTACATTTTCATTTTATATATCATAAGTAGCAGAGATCCCAGTACGAATCCCTGCGGAACACCTCTCATCACAGATCTGCAGCTTGAAAAACACCCTTCAACTGCTGCCCTCAGCCTTCTATGAACAAGCCAATTTTGAACCCACGCAGCCAAATCACTGTGGATCCTGTGCATCTTAATCTTCTGGATGAGCGTACCATAATAGACCTTACTAAAATCCATGCAGACAACATTCACTGCTCCACCCTCATTGATCACCTTTGTCACCTCCTCAAAAAATTCCATCAAGTTACTAAGACATGATCTGCCCTGCACAATGCCATGCTGACTATCCATAATTAGGCCATGCTCTTCCAAATGCGCATAAATCCTATCCTTAAGAATTGTCTCCAAAAGCTCCCCATCCACCAATGTGAGACTCAACAGTCTATATTTCCTGGATTATCCCTATTTCCCCCCTCCACATTTAAATGTTTCTGCATTTGGTCTAGAACTACCACTCATCAAACATCCCAATCCTTAGATATTTACACATTCATAAAGACTAAAGTGCAAACCTACAACCCACTTCTCAATACCACAGCAACATAAAACCCTAGCATGCCTTAGTCAGTGTAGAATTTGGAGTTTAGTCATACTGACCCCAAAAGGTTAACTTTGTTTCTCAGTCCACTGATGCTGCCAGACTGCTGAGTTCCTCCAGTACTTTCTGTCTTTATCTCACTTTTCTAATATTATGTGATGTATATCATTTATGTTCTACATAACATTCAATCGTTTCAATTTTACAAAAGCATGCATACTGTATTATAATGCAATGGATTTGAACACTTGGTAATGTTACACAAGAACATCTGTTTTGATGCAACAATTTTTACCACACATACAATTTTCAGTGAAACATCAAATCAGCAACTTCCATTGCATGCTGTCTTAGAACACCATTTTAACAATAGCTCCTTTTGTTTAATTTTAATTTGAAAAACAATTGTGCCAAATCCCTTGAGCTATACTTTAATAATGCTCCATGAATGCACTACCCGATTCTCCCAAAAATTCAGAATTGTTTGTGTTGCTTGCCAACCCAAAGATAGAAAATAACACGCTGCATGGGAGCATTTATGGTCCATCCAAATGGCTGGCTTTATTGCACTTATAAAATATACATTGCCACTTATTGAATTGGCTTGTGTTGAAATCTGCTGGAATTTTATTGCCGTTACTCTGATCAAGAAGACTGAGCTAGCACTTGGAGAATTTGATAAGGTGTAAGATAGCACAATAAATATAATTTGATTTGATTAGGATCGACCAGGCAAAAACCTATAATAAACAAATAACACTGTCAGAACAATAGCAGACGATGGGAGAAACATCATTTTACTGTCCTTTAGTATTTTGTGACTGACAATAATATACTTACAGGCCAGAATAATTCATTCAAATGCTCTTTATACTTGTCCTAGTTTACTATGGAATGCCCCACCATTTTTTGTACAATGTCTTTATTAAAGACCATACAGATAATACAACATCATTGAAGTTTGCTGTTCTGAATGTGTTCTTTTAATAACTTCTTACTATTGCAGGTGTGTAGGGGATCTTGTCAGCGCTCAGGTCTCATCATTACAGGAATGAAGTAGCTGTTGACCTTCTGCAGGTGCATGCATACAGTGTGTCTGTCTTAAGGTTATCAGGTTTCACCTTCTGAGAAGCAGGTTGACAATACATAAGTACGCAGTTACACACTAATGGGTCAAGACAGACTATTACAGTTCACTGAAACACAACGTCTGCACTGTAAATTGTTGATACATATTTTTGTTGAAGACAATGACAAGATTGAAAACAGAAGCAATCTCACATAAAAATCTAACACATATTCTCTTTTATTTTCGAGGCATCTTTCTGAAACTTGGATTTAGCTACAAAGCAACACTTCAACATTAAAGGCTATGTACTCTCTTTCTTAAGGATGTGATTTAAGCTTCAAAGTTATCCTCGTAAGACTGTCTCCTGTAGTGTCCACATACTCCACTATAAATCAGCACCAATTCAGTTTTGTCTTCTATTATACAGCAGCACTTTGTTGTATTATTTTGTGACTAGATTACTGAATGTTTTTGAAACAATGTAGGACGGCAGAAAGAGAATTTGAAAAATTCTCAAGGATAAATTTAGATCAGGTGCCAGAAAACTTACAAACTGTGATAAATGTTTGGAACAATCTGGCAGATGGAAAAGATGAAACACAAAGAGCAGTTCAGATTCTGTGCTTCCAATGTCAGATCATACAGGGCTTAAAATGCAGTTGTGCTGATTTTTAACTTACATGTTATTTGACCACAACTGTTCATAGCAAGGACAGAATTAACAATTTTACACTGAAGTCTTCAGAAACACTCAGAACAGGTTGCTAGGATGGGAGGAATACTAGAGTGATGAGCTTGGGAGATTGTTCTTAAATTCAGTAACTGGGAAGGATCCACATCAAATTCTACAAATGCCTCCTTAACTTGAACCGTTTGACTTTTTGCTGGTTTTCGATGACACAATGATTTGGGGTAAACTGACAGACTGTTCTGAGAAGGGGATCAAGTTGAATAGCTAGCTTCAGATTTGGATGGTATTTTTGATCTATGGCATACAAAAGCAGATTCATTTATCGCATTAAGGTATGCGATCAACCAGGATCACATTGAATGGACGAGCAGCTTCGAAAGACCAGATAGCCTACTCCTGCCCCTTGTTTCTGTGTTTATATTTCTCATCAAACTTTCCAGTTTTGGAACAGGAAAATAGAGAGTCTCACAGACATGAACTCTGCACAATAACTATTTCTTAACTTTACGTAATTCCTCATAAATAACAAGCCCAACTTACACTTATCTACCACCTTTAATATAAACTAATCCAAGGCACTTCACAAAAGTACTGTAAAAACATTTATGATGTACCTTTGGCACTCTGTGAGGCAGCCAGGATCTTTCTGAAAAGCAGGCAATAGCTGGTCCAATTACACATTTTAAAGAGTTCAAAAGAAAGTAGTCAATTTAAAAAAGCCACATTGTCACCCAAGTCATTGTTCTGCCCAGTGCTGCAGAAAGACTTCAAGATTATCTCCGTAGAGTAAAGGTCTCTTCGAGCTGGTCTTTTTGGAAGGATGAGTGGATGAAATGGATCAGTTCCTGACCATCATGCAGCAGTGGCAGAATGACCATCCGTCAGCTTCATAGAACATAGTTATTGAACAGAACACACAAAACTCTGCTTGTCAACTAGGTAGTAATTGAAATTGCATTTGTATTACCATTCATTCTGCTGCTATTTTCATGTCCATATAATCACACCCATGTCAGGATATTATAACCTTGCTGATGACCAATTGGGTATTCCTGAATGACAGCTCTGCTCCATGCTTTCAGGTAAGTCTGAAATAACAGTTGGTTATGGGCTAGTTTAGGAATAAATCATTTGGCTTATCTTATTCTAATTCATAAGATATACATGAAGGACAAGACAAAAATCAATATCATGAAGAAAGGAATTAGAAGCACATTTGTCCCATTTGTTTGGATCTCAGGCAATGATTTCTGACCTTCCAGGCCAATTCTTTTGGAGGAGGGCAACATACAATTGATACCACCTTATTCACGGTTTTAGTGGGCAGCTGAGGGTAACTGGCATTCTCATGAAACTGCCCACTGCCTCTCTACTTGACTACGGGCTGATCATTTTTATTTCAGACTTTCAGTATCTTCAGTACTTTATTTTTAGCTTGTGCAACCAGCACTCTGGTCTTAAAAGGCAGGCTGCCCCTCTTCAAAGGAACCTGCACAGAATAATAACACGAACACTTGAAATGGAACACCAAAGAAGAAAGAAGGGTCTGGATGAGGGATATGGCTTGGGGCTTTAATACTGGAGGTTAGTAGGAGGAAGGAGACCAGAGCTAAAAGGTGACGACACACCATGAGTCCAACTGCCATGGCCAATGGAGGTCCTGAGCACCTAGTTAAGAAGTCACCACTGGGTACAGCCATTCAACAATGGACAGTAACCTGAACTTTACAGAACTGCCAACTTTGGCCAACCCACCATCAAAGGCTGCCGATTCTGAGGCTGTTGGGAGAAGGAGAGGGTCCATGGAAGGACCAGTGAAGAATCTTCTGAAAGTGGCGGGTTGGGCAGACAAAGTTCAGTGATTGAAATGGTGAGTGTTCACTGACAATGTTTACGGTCACATTGCTATCGATAAACACCATCCTGGCACATGGAAACTGTGGAAGGGATGTCCCCAGCTCTTGGGAGGATGTTTCATTGCACCTAGCAACCTCCCAGTACAGCCCGGTATGATCCCAGTTTTGGTGGAAAGAGCCATTAACAGGCTTTTCGATTGGATTCATTGGCTACTAGCTATCGCCATTCCTGCATTTGGAAATACTCTGTGGCAGTGGGAGGTGTTAGATGTTCACCATCATTTCATCAATCTTTCCAACTCCCAACCCACCTCCAATGGGCTGACAAATCTTGATCTCTGAGTCCAGATAGGGGCCTAGAGACCCCTATGAGTTACATTAAAAAAGGAGTGGGTAGTGTGGCCAATTGCTAGATTCTGGGCCTAAGGAACTTCTAGAGGTACCATTAAAAGTGTAATAACCTCAAACAATGATCCAGGTCAGAGAATGTGTCTTCACATCACATCTCTTTCCCAGCACAGCTCTAACCTTATACAAAACTCAAGGTATTACAATCCCATACCTTACACAGAAGCACTCCCGGGATATGTAACATCCCACAAACCTCAACTCACCCTTACACACTGACCAATTCTGCCAACTCAACACCCACATCACATTGCATCCGTATACCTCTAACCTTTCTACAGCAGGTACAGCATTCAAACACAATGCAACCCAATGACTGACAAGAGTTTGGATGCAGGGTCACTGGACCTGAAACAGTAACTCTGCTTTCTCTCCACTGATGCTGCCAGACCCACTGAGTTTCTCCATCAATTTCTGTTTTTGTGACTGACGTTCCACTTTCTCTCTTGCACACAATAGGGAGTAGCAGAGGGGAACTGTCACTGGACAAGATTGCTTCAGAGGAGATAACTCTCAGCATTGTAGCTGCCCCAGGGTGTTCAGCATCACTATGGTCATTGAGGATGGATGTTCCTACCTTGAGCTCCTTCTTAACTCTGAGCATGATGAGCAAGCTGCCATGGACCCCCTGCTTGCTACTTTATGCCACATTCCTCACATCAAGTCTCCCCTAGTGACTTCACACTGTCAGACAACTAAGACCTCCCAGCTACTCAGCCACCCTTGGGGTGGGGGGGGGTGGGTGGGAGGGGGGCGGTGGGGGGAGGTGGTGGAGAGAGAGAAAGGGATAGATAGATAGATAGCGAGGCCATCAGTGCAGTGCTAATTAAACTAAGCATTACGTTGCTGGGCTGACTGTTCTGACATTGGCAACTACCAGCTCAGTCAATGACATTGCACTTATCTTGGAAGTTATTATCAACTTAGGATAAGTCACCAGGCACAAGTAGGATGTTACCATAGCAGGGAGAAGATCAGGCTACTTGCTGGGGTGAGATTATTTTTGCTACTATCAGAGATTCAGACAAGGACCCACACAGAGTATATACAGGAATGAAATGTTGGGTGCATTGCATGGCATGTAGACAGTTTCCTGTCACAGCCAAAGAGCATTGAGGAGTCTGACTTGAAGTTGCTGGAGGATATCACTGACAGGTTCCCCTCTTCAGAGTCTCTGCTCTATCTCCCAGTGTGCTGTAGACCCTGAGGCACTGCCTCCTCCGCTCTCCCTGAACGGATATAATACTGCAAATGCTGAAGTGTAACACACAAAACCTCCAGAGACACTGTAACAACAGAAGTTATTCAAATGAATTTAGCTCCAATTTGAAAGCCTGCTCCTTCAAAGAATAAGCTGTCATGGACCAGCACTCGTGCCTCTGTTTCAAGGTTGCCTGTTCATCTGGATAAAAAGTAAATCTCAAAACTTGTCCAATTTACTTCAGAACCTGCATACTGCCAATGCACAATCTGAGTGGGACTTCAGTATTTCCTCTTTCTGCTTCAAGAACAGTCAGCCCAGCAGCGTAATGCTGACAGTGGTTTAATTTTGTTATAAAATAGGGAACTCTTCCTGCAGGATACAAATTAATCAATTGGGCTATTTCCTTTTCTGCTCCCATGGTTTGTGAAAGGAATGTAACAATTCACTAAATATTAAAACACAAGTTTCAATAAATATTGTACAGCAGAAACCCTCAAGAAATTGATTGAGGACTTAGAGTATTGCTTTAGAAATAGAACTTGAGTTCTCTGGTGTTAGTATACTTCCATTTATTCCCTTTTGGCATCTTTACAGAATAAACATTTCTGCACATCTCCCATTATCTTTACTTTCCTAATTCTATATATACTCTACTGCTAAACTGTACAACTTCTGTTTAATTATTTCTGTCTCAATATAATAGTGAAATACTGTAACTACAGTTTGGGATTTGAGGAGTAGTTATTGAACAATGTGCTCACTCTCATTCTAGATTTATTGATAGTGCATACTATTAAAATTAAGATAAGGCAGTTTGACAAGCCATATTAACATTCAATATAGATTACAGATTATTGGACAAAGACTTTCAGAAATGCACATTGAGCAGAAGAGGACTCAGCTATAGAGTACATAAAAATAATCTTTATTCCAAATCCAGATCAACCAAAATTGATTGTATGAAAATTGAAATGCTTGGTCTTTATAGATTTCAATAAAAAATATTGGATCTCATATATTTGAAACTATACCAACTATTTCCTTCCAGTGTCAAGGCAAAAGGTCTGTTCATTTCACATTTTTCAATACTGATTTGATAACCAAGTCTGCATGGTAGAGTTTAATGTCCATGTCTCCTCTTCCATTGATTTCAATGAGAAAGCTAATTTAAGAAAATGCTTAGCTCCAGGTTTTTCTTTGACAGAAAACGATTAATAAAAAAATTGATGAAATTAGATTACTAGATACAGTTGATTTGTGAAACTGATTTCTCTGTCAAAGATTGGAAATGGATGTTATTGAAATAAAGTCTAATTACATTTAATATAGTATGAGACAGCAGTAAACATCCCACTTGTTTGGAATTTAACATAACTGAATATAGAGGTAAAAACAATGACTGCAGATGCTGGAAACCAGATTCTGGATCAGTGGTGCTGGAAGAGCACAGCAATTCAGGCAGCATCCGAGGACAGGCAAAATCGACGTTTCGGGCAAAAGCCCTTCATCAGGAATAAAGCTTCTTGAAGTGGGAGGATTCAAAGGAGAAATTGTTAAGGGTGAGGACCAGTTCGGCCAAACGAATGAGAGATGAGTAGAGATTAGTTCAGTGGGGCAGGAGCATGCTGAGACAATGGGTCGGCCAGGGTGGTCAGGCTTGTGGATCTTGGGAAGGAAGGAGGCTTTATTCCTGATGAAGGGCTTTTGCCCGAAACGTCGATTTTGCCTGTCCTCGGATGCTGCCTGAATTGCTGTGCTCTTCCAGCACCACTGATCCAGTAACTGAATATAGAGCCTATTCTCAGCATGGTAACATCATTCAGCATTACATGGCTGCTGTGAAAATTATATTTGAAGGTATTGTGATGATTTCAGAAAGTATGTATCCATTTCACGCAACTGATGAATGCAATAGATTTTATTAGTTGAGGATTAGAAGGGAATATTGGAAATTTATATTTTACTTAAGATGATGTGCAATGATTTTGCCCATCAACATTGTCTGTAATTTGGGTATACATGTTTTTAAAAGGAATGGAAACCTTGATATATACTCCTAATGGCAGAAGGTGCCATCGCGATCAAACTGCAAATCTGTAAATGGCTTAAAAACGAATGGCCAACCAAAATATTAAACTGATACTTCCTTTTATTTCTGTTACTCTTCATTTCAATGTTCTTTAGCTGAACAAACACATTATGTTGCCAGAGAATCCAGGGCTGAACCAAATGAGCTGCTTTACAATTTGGCTGTGTTGAACTTGATCTGCTTTTCTGAACATAGCATTGATTGTGAGGTCTGATCTGAAGTCATCTCATATAAATATGGAGATATGTTAAAAGCATGTTGTGTTAATCCAGTGGTTGGTTGTAGTTAGAAGTACTTTCAGGGCTGCCTTTGATATTCTCCTGAACCATGCAGACCCCAGGAAATGTCACCAGATTATCCTGACAATCACTGTTCCTGGCAGGGGTTGAACTGTACTGGCAACGCCAAGAAGGTGGTACAAAATTCCGGTCTTGCAAAACTAGTTTAAGATACATCCATATAATGTCTGTCAACATATTATATGGAGAGTAAATAATATAGGTGTGACTTAAATGTGTCAGAATAAAGTTGAGACATTTGTTGCACATTGAGAATGTTGGATTTACTTCCAATTGGACAGTCTGTAGATCACCTTCAATTCGATTGAGTTTATGTCCACTCATGGACTGTTGATTAAATAACACAGTTGGGCATGCATCGGATCATTTCCTGAACTTGCACAAATCTGTAAAGTTATCTTTGCAAATGTTAGTTTTGTGAGATGTTTTAAGTTTTGCACATTATTCTTTGAGATGATAGAATGTCAACACTAATTGGAAAAACAAAATACAAGCAATCATTGAGATTTCTTGCGGAGTACACTTTGTGTTTAAAATCATTGATAGCCCAACCATAATTCACAGGCAAGTAATCCAACAAGTATGTAATATAGTGAGGTGATGTGGAATCTGAATTGTGGCTGCAATGGTATTCTAATCTACAGTGTGTGGTACCATTGTTTGAAATTTATACAGATGCTGGTTTAATTCCAAACTAAAGGTGTTGCAGCTGAAAATGTGTTGCTGGAAAAGCGCAGCAGGTCAGGCAGCATCCAAGGAACAGAAGAATCGACGTTTCGGGCATAAGCCCTTCTTCAGGAATGAGGAAAGTGTGTCCAGCAGGCTAAGATAAAAGGTAGGGAGGAGGGACTTGGGGGAGGGGCGTTGGAATTGCGATAGGTGGAGGGAGGTCAAGGTGAGGGTACCTGCATGTCTTTGGTGGAGTGGGATGGGGAGTTAAAGTGTTGGGCTACGGGGTGGTTGGGTTGGTTGGTCCGGGTGTCCCAGAGGTGTTCTCTGAAACGTTCTGCAAGTAGGCGGCCTGTCTCCCCAATATAGAGGAGGCCACATCGGGTGCAGTGGATGCAATAGATGATGTGTGTGGAGGTGCAGGTGAATTTGTGCAGGTAAAGGTGTTGCAGTCTATTTCAAGGGAAATTGGACCTTGACTGAAGTCAGCAATGTCCCACTTTGACTTCTGCACAAGCTAGGTAAAAACGAGGACTGCATTCACTGTCACGTCAAAGTCAACTTGCTCTTTGGTTCTAATGTATTTTTAATGCATTAGCTCTCGGGGGAACTTTCATTACCTAGAGAGTGGTTAGAATCCACTCACTATTACAGAACATGAAACAAACAGCCTTGATGCATCCAAATGGAAACTAGAGGCAATAGAACAATAGGAATCAAATGATATGTTAAAGGGATAAAATGAGACAAGTAGAGTGAGAGGAGATTCCTGTACAATATAAACAGCAGCACATGCCAGTGGATCAATTGGCCTGTTTCTGTACTATGTATTCTATGTAATAGCGACAAGGAAATCCTAAATATTTGGCAGCTAATTAGATATTATGTATGATTAGATTTTAACACTACAATAACACACATTTATGGAACAGCTTTAATGTAGAACAAAGGTGTAATCAGACAAAACTGATGATTCACCTGAGGAAGAGATTTTAATCAATGAAAATGCTATATAGTCATCGAGTCATTCAGCGTGAAAACAGACTTTTTAGTTCAAACAGTCCATTCACAAACTGCGTTTGGCCCATATCCCTCCAAACCTTTCCTATACATGTACATATTCAAATGTCTTTTAAACGTTGTAACTGTACCTATATTCACCATTTCCTCTAGCAGTTCATTCCAGACACTAACCACTCTCTGTGTAAAAAAAAGTTGCGTCACACATGTCCTCTTTAAAACTTTCTCCTCTCATCTTAAAATCATGCCCCCTAGTTTTGAATTCCCCCACTTTAGGGAAGAGACCTTACTTATTCACCCTATCTATGTACCTCATGATTTTATAAATGTCTATAAAGTCAACCCTCAATCTCATACGTTCCAGTGAAAAAAATTCCAGCCTGTCTAGCCTACGTTTAGTACTTGAACACTTCATTCTCAGCAACATCCTGGTAAATCTATTCTGAACCCTCTCTAGTTTAATACTACCCTTCCTATAACAGGGCAATCAGAACTGGACACAGTACTCCAGGAGAGGCCTCACTAATATCCTGTACAACCTCAACATGACGTCCCAACTCCTATACTCAAAGGTCTGACCTATGAAGGCAAGCAAGACCTTCTTAGCAACCCTGTCTACCTGTGATACAAATTTCAAAGAATTATGTACCTGAACCCCTAGGTCTCTCTGTTTTACAACACTGCTCAGAGCCCTACTGTTTATTGTAAAAGACCTGCCCTTGTTCTTTTTACCAAAGTACAGTGCCAAATTAAACTCAGGAATGAGGAAGGTGTGCCAAGCAGGCTAAGATTTTGGTGCCATGTTCTTATTATTTTTGGCTTGTACATGAGGGAAGTGTTTGATAGAGCAACAGAGCACAATTAATAAAAACCAAAAGAATGGTGGATGCTGTTAATGAGAAACAAAAATAGAATTTGCTGGAAAAGCTCAGCAGGCCTAGCACCATCTGTGCAGAGAAATCAGAGTTAACGTTTCGGGTCCGGGTGACCCTTCCTCACAGCACAATTAATATTTTATTCTGAATGTGAGATGGCCCAAATAATATCTATTCAAAGTCTGCACCCAAACCCATAGCTTTCTCAAAGTCCATACCCATCTCCAGCTTCATACCTTATCAACTCCACACTCCTCACCTGTAGCTCCATACTCAGCTGCAACTCCACACTTACCTGCAACTCCACACCCACCTCCAACTCTATATCCATCTCTAAATTCAAATAATGAAAACAGTGGCACTCCTTAGTCTTAAAGATCAAAATCACATCAGCCATCTCCTTCTTATCCACAATTTCTCTTCCATTTCCCTTGGTTATGTCTCCCTTGTGAGATTCACTGCCAAATTCCTGCAACATTCCCCTCCTCTCATTATCAGATTAATTATTAAATATTTCGCTAATTCTTTTTTCACAATGGCTCCCAATGTTGAGATTTGTTTTCTCAAACACTGTTCCCTTTTCTTGAAAATTGTGGTGGTGAATCTTTGCAAACATTTGTCTGATTGCCCCAGTGCAACAACTGTGGAAACCAATTGTACAGTTTTTCAGGATTTTTAATGCTAAAGTTACTGAAATAGAACAAGAAAGTCTCTGCAGCAATTCATCACCTCTCTATTCCTACCTTAAAAACCTTCTGTTTACTCCTTCTGTGGCTGCTTTACTTCTACCTTCAATGACAGTGTTAAAGGGCTTGCCTCTCCATTTGATGAAACTAAGCAACAAATTCGGCATTTGGAACTTAATTTACACCCTTGTTTGCTTTCTCTCATGTGCAAGGAAAAGGATGTGAGAAAGTAGGCTACATATACTGGCTGAAAATCTGTTGCTGGAAAAGCGCAGCAGGTCAGACAGCATCCAAGGAGCAGGAGAATCGACGTTTTGGGCATGAGCCCTTCTTCAGGAATGAAGAAGATGTGCCAAGCAGGCTAAGATAAAAAGTAGGGAGGAGGGACTTGGGGGGAGGGGCATTGGAAATGCGATAGGTGGAAGGAGGTCAAGGTGAGGGTGATAGGCCGGAGTGGGGGTGGGGGCGGAGAGGTCAGGAAGAAGATTGCAGGTTAGGAAGGCGGTGCTGAGTTCGAGGTTGGGACTGAGACAAAGTGGGAGGAGGGGAAATGAGCAAACTGGAGAAGGATGCCTTCCTTGAAGAAGCTCCCTTCCTCCCTGAACTCAGATTTCTCCAGTTTCCTCATTTCCCCTCCCCTCACCTTGTCTCAGTCCCAATCCTTGAACTCAGCACTACCTTCCTAACCTGCAATCTTCTTCCTGACCTCTCCGCCCTCACCCCCACTCTGGCCAATCACCCTCATCTTTACCTCCTTCCACCTATCGCATTTCCAACGCCCCTCCCCCAAGTCCCTCCTTTTATCTTAGCCTGCTTGGCACACCTTCCTCATTCCTGAAGAAGGGCTCATGCCTGAAACGTCGATTCTCCTGCTCCTTGGATGCTGCCTGACCTGATGCGCTTTTCCAGCAACACATTTTCAGCTCTGATCTCCAGCATCTGCAGTCCTCACTTTCTCCTACATATACTGGCTTGTCGTGATCTCATTCAAAGTCCAATTGCCCAAGGTAAGAATCAGATCCATTGGGACAAAATTACCCCTCCCTAGATGTGGCAAGAGAGATGGTGTGAAGATCATTGGGTGATCTGGCCCTGGAGAGTCCCTCATGCTTTCTTGTTGCCTGAACAATTAAATGCTGAATGAAGTCCACGGGGGACTTTTTGGATTCAGTGGACCTCAAGTTACAGCTACTTCAGGGCTTGAGCTCACAGCCTCCATGAGTATTGCCTCACTGCTGGGTAAGAAAGGCTAGTTTCTGGATGGGGAAACCGTGATGACCCTGTCAGCTGATTTGGGGGATGGGAGGTTTCATTTGCCTCAGACTCGGGGTAATGTGAAGCATGGATGGGTGGGTGGGGGATGTTGGGGGGGTGGGGCAAAAGGTTTCTTTGAAAGCTCCCGTCTCTCAGCCCCCCAACTCCCATAGAATATGAGTTCCCTGATTTGGGGCTGTTAGTCTGGTCCAATCAGGGAGCCCTGATCGGTGTCAAGGGCTCTCCACATGTAAGTAAAACTGACCTGGTGACAGGATACCGGCCTCTGAGGAGTTGTTTCACACCCCATCTTTGTTACATGTGAATCTCCACCCATGACAAGAAGATAGAAATGATTTACCTTCACGCAGCAGGATTGCACAAGAATTACAGCTTGACTGATGAACTATAGCATCCAAGGGTTTCCAGTCTGTGGTTGTCTGGCAGCATCTGGTAGCCTGGATGATCAGTGATTATTGAATCACAAAATCCCTATGGTGTGGAAGCAGGCTATTCAGCCTATGCACAACTACCCTCTGAATCAGTCCCCCCACTATCCTACCCGTGTAACCTTGCATTTCCCATGGCTAATCTACCTATTCAACATGCCCCTGGATATTATGGGCAATTTAGCATGACCAAACTAAATAACCTGCACATCTTTGGATTGTGGAAGGAAATCAGAGGAAATTCATGCAGACACAGGAATAATGTGCAAACATGGGGACAACTCATGCAGACATGGGGACAATTGCCCAAGAGTGGAATTGAACCTGGGTCCCTGGCGCCATGAGGCAGCGGTGTTAACCACTGAGCCACTGTGTGATACTCACCCTTGTTCACAAGACAGCAATTGATGAGCTGTTAGGCAGGCAACTGGGTGAGTTATTGTGATGGTAGTAGTGGTGCTTTAGTAGCCAACTGACACAACCACCCCCACAATTAGAAAACATATGGGAAATATCTGCCACAGTATTATAAGCTCAATGTTAAGTTAAGCTTTGTTCCAGCACTGAACTTGCAGAGGAGCAACTCCATAACATTGGATTCCAGTTGTATCTTAACCAACTGAGCTGATTATTCTCAATGATGTCCAATATTTTTTTCCGAACTGATTTGCAGGAAAGAAATCCACTGAATACATTTTGAGCTAATTTGAGGCCCTCTGCTATTGCAAAGGTTCAAACCCTAGCAGAGTTTAGATTTTATAATCTAGAGAGGCATTCGGTCAAATTTGGAACAGCCTCCTTTTGGAAAGAACTCCATTGGCGCGCTCTGGTGGTTCAGGTGTTTGTAACATAATTTAAAGAAGAGTAAAGATTTCTCTCTGAGTCCTTGTTATGACTCCATCTTTGACTATTAGAAGTAACAAATTATTGAGTTTATATTGAATATATGTGGCGTGTCACCAGTGCAGAAGGGTGGCTAGTTTGATGGCATAATAATCGCCACTGGCCTTGGGAATCAATGTGTTCTGATACACCTTGATGTGATAAGTCACTACTTAATGCATTTCTATTTGTATCAGAAAGCAGTTGCCACCATCATCCTGTACTGCAGTGAGAACTGGACGTGCATCGGTGACGTAAAAGAGCACTATAGAAATTCCGGTGCCACGTGACAGTGAGGCAAGGAATAGGGAGAGAGTGCAGTTGAACACGTGGCTGCAAGGATGGTGTAGGAGGGAGGGCTTCAGGTATTTGGACAATTGGACTGCATTCTGGGGAAGGTGGGACCCTATTCAACAGGACGGGTTGCACCTGAACCAGAAGGGCACCAATATCCTGGGAGGTAGGTTTGCTAGCACTCTTCGGGGGATGGGATCCGGATTTGTAGTCCAGCAAGTAGGTTAGCTGTTTGTCAGGATGTCCAAGAATGCAGGGAGGCTGTGAAGAAGGAAGCACTGACAGGGAATACTTGCG
>NC_057739.1:30457922-30565312 GCF_004010195.1 Chiloscyllium plagiosum | reverse complement strand
GAAGGATGAGGGGTGACTTGATCGAGGTTTATAAGATGATCAGAGGAATAGGTAGAGTAGACAGTCAGAAACTTTTTCCCCGGGTGCAACAGAGTGTTACAAGGGGACATAAATTTAAGGTGAAGGGTGGAAGGTATAGGGGAGATGTCAGGGGTGGGTTCTTTACCCAGAGAGTGGTGGGGGCATGGAATGTGCTGCCTGTGGGAGTGATAGAGTCAGAATCTTTGGTGACCTTTAAGCGGCAATTGGATAGGTACGTGGATGGGTGCTTAAGCTAGGACAAATGTTCGGCACAACATCGTGGGCCGAATGGCCTGTTCTGTGCTGTATTGTTCTATGTTCTATGTTCTATGTTCTACTAGAAGTGCATTCCTCAGATTCAATGTACATCCAATGCCAGTAGCTAGCGCCACAAGCATTCATTGGCTTGTGGAGTCATACAGAAAAACACATGATGGAAATCTGTAAATGGGCCGAAGGGCCTGTTCTGTGCTGTATTGTTCTATTTTCTATGTTCTATGTTCTACTAGAAGTGCATTCCTCAGATTCAATGTCCATCAAATGCCAGTAGCTAGCGCCACAAGCATTCATTGGCTTGTGGAGTCATACAGAAAAACACATGATGGAAATCTGTAAACCTGAGTGGATATTATCGCTGAATCAATGGACAGCCGGTGATGACTTCTGAGTTGATGAAGTCTGCAACGCAATGCAAACTTTTAGCAAACTGACTTTCACAAGAGCTTTACAGATCTAGAAGCACAGGTTTGATTAGTGATGTGACTATCCCATCTCTGAAGAAACTGTATCAGTGCATCATCCTCATTTATATTGAGACATCAGCCATTTTACCAGGACAGCAGCATCCCTTTAAGTTACCATCACCGTGCAATTGCAGCTGCAACTGCAGGGGACCCTTAAACTAGAAAATATCAATGTCTAGCCTGAACTGGAAATAAACATCTTACTGTTTGATTGTTTCAATATGAACAATTTGTATAATAATAAAAGATACAGCACAAATCATTTCTAATTTCATGGAACAATCCAGTTAGATTATAATGATAATCACTTACCATAGTTATATTGGTATTTAAAGCTAATCCTTGAGAGACTGTGAATGATAGCGCGGAGCACTTTGAAAATGTTAATTGCATTATGCAACATCACATTTCCAACTAACATTGAAGGCTACCATAAATTTTCTTCAGTTATTTATTTCTCACAATGGGCTGCTTTGCAGGTTCCAGAAGAGGTTTATTTTCAAATTGCAATAAAATATAATTGCTTGGACTAGAGCAATTTTCACCTAACCTTGCTGTACTGGACCCATTGAAACTGTGTCAGACTATTCAGCTTTCATGTTACAGCTGAGTATTTCAGTGTGTCAGCCCCAGCACTGTCCTCAGACATAGGAAGCACTTTATATTCCCCCACATCACCACGCACCCATCAAAATAATAATCGAAGCAAACACCTACACAAACATACGCACTCTCTGATGAATATCTCCTCAGCTGAAAGCCTGAATCAGATCAGATTCGCCATTTGTATTTACTGCCTGATATTGTTAAGTAATCATGCCTATAACCTGTCCCAACAGCTCTCATCCAACACAAGAGGATTCAAAACAAGATGGAGACAGTCCTGAGTTTTAAAAGGTCATAATTTTGCCAAATGTTTGCTGTAACGAGACTGCAGTTTGTAAGTTTGATATTATTAAAAGACTTGCAGCAGGTGTGTGGTAACTTAAAGACTTGCTGTGGTGAAAGTGTCCCCTGCACAGTAACCTTAGCCAACCTGAAGTCACAGTGATAAGAGTAGAATGTTAAAAGGAAATGTTCTCAGTGAGAAAAAAAAAATTAAAAATGGTGTTTTATGCTTTTATGAGAGGAATTTTGAGTGTGACTATTTTTCGGGAGTAGTAAATTGGTCTCACAATTTACCCCTGCACTATGGCCCTACCATCTGATTTTCATGTCCATGTTGGATCGACCAGAAAGCACACACAGGACCAGAACTGTTAGAAATGGGTTGGCTATCAGAGGATCCAGTTATTAAGAATGTGTCACATTCATATTCCATAGGATTACAGGGGTTCTACTTTACATCTTTTTGGGCTTAACTTACCAGAGAATCTCTACCATTGCACCAATAACTGAGGGTAAAGCCAATAAATAACATCATTAATATCGAGTACAGCACTGTGCCTACATGAGAGGAGCCATATTTTGACTTAATTTCTCCAGGGAAAGTGAAAACCGAAGCAGAGACATAAGAGACAATCGTGTTCTAAATACAAATGAATGATTTCTCCAATAATGTACTGACAATTCAGAATTGGGCACTGAGGATAATTCCCATGCTTTATCCACTCAGAGAATGACCTTAGAAAGCATACGCAAATAGGCCAGAACTCTTCAAAGAATGTGTGTCCATTGTGACTAATTTTTAAAAGATATTAAAATAGTGAGGAAAACAGACTTGCCTGCACTCCAGTCACTGTTCCAGGTAATGTTCTTTGATAAGGGCTACATGTACATTATCTGAAGAAGTGGGTGGTAATTTTCATGATATATAAATAATACAATGCTATTTCTGACATAACTTGCACTATGAAGACTTCAGAAGAATATTGGGAATAAAATCCCACTCAACTTCAGCATTATTATTCTAAAATTTCCATCAACATTATTCATATTTAGTCACATTTTCTTTAAAGTTCCATTAATGATTTCACTAAGTAGGCAATGATTAACACTAAATATTTGTGATTATGTCCCTGCGTGATCTGCCATTATACAGAAGAAGTATCTCACCTTCTTAGATAACATGCTAAAAACCATAGTGTGCAAGTGAAGAGACCTTTTTATGTGTTGACTCCAACGCTGTATGACTATTTACAGATTGAGGTTGTGGCTGAAATTACAAAATAGAAAGGAATGTCAGAAGAGCTTACTCAACAGTTCTTCAAATGATGGTTTAAGTGGGCAAAAGGTGGAATACTAGACATATCAATTGATCCATAGTGACAAGTTGAGATGCATGATTCCAACTTGTTAATCAACAATCAGGGAAATTGCATATAGAAGGTTGAGGGGGGTTGAAACAATGTTACAGATGGTGAATGTATCTAAAGTGCATCAGGCAAGTCATGAATGTAGCTGAAAATGTGTTGCTGGAAAAGCGCAGCAGGTCAGGCAGCATCCAAGGAACAGGAGAATCGATGTTTCGGGCATAAGCCCTTCTTCAGGAATCTTCTCCAGCATCTGCAGTCCTCACTTTCTCCTCGAAGTCATGAATGTAGCAGATGGAGAAGGAAGACCTGCTGCTGGATGTATTTGCCAGAATGCAAAGTCAGATTGATAACTATATCAGGGATTTATGACAGGCTTTTGGCAGTCTAAAATAGCATAGGAATTCTGCAATTTCTTGAAAAGGTGCAGAAGAGATTTACTAGAGTACTCACAGAGAAAATACGTTTTTAGCTACAGAGTTAGTTTGGAAAAGATGGGGTTATTTTTGGTTGGAGCAAAGGAGATGGAGATGTTCAAGTTTATAATGTATTTGGATAAGGTACAGCAAGAAAGGCTTTTTCTCATTAACTGATGGACATTAGCACAGTGACAAAGTGTTTAGTACGCTATCTGCACTCGTCATTTTCCATTCTGCTTACCTGGCAGACATGCTTGAGGCCAAAGCCTTGCTGGAGGTGTTATTTCAAACATCCGTTTGCTTTTCCTTTTTGTGTAAAGCTATTCAACACTTTCACGAACCCTAGATTGCACTTCAGCAGAAATTACACTGAGATGGTTCCTGTGCGGCTCTTGCTGACAAGAAAGTTTAGCAACATTTCCAGTGGAGCTCATTTTCATTTCTTACAGAAACATAAAAGTCAATCCAAATGTGACGCCATTTAAAAGCAGGTGGACTGTTGTCTTCTGTCATACATATGCAATGTAGAAAGAATCACACTTGTGCACTTGAGATTTAAAAGCATCCAATATTTGGTCACTTTGGATCAGATAATACCTTGGAGAAGATCTGTGCAAATCCCGGAAATTAGCAGGAACTGGTACTTTGCATGAGGCACAGCTACGTCACTGAGCTTTTCAGTAAATGAATCTTGGAAGCATTGTAAATCACTGAAGAAATTTGTGCAGCAACATTTGGACACAAACATAGTGTAATATAGTCATTACATTATAGTCACGCCAACATTAAGATCACTGCATCAACATTCTGAAATTCTTTACCTAAGAGCATTGTGAGATCATCTTCACAAGTCAAACCCTGATGGTTCCGGGAGAAAACTCCTTGCCACTTTCTCAGGGCAATTTGGGAAGAAGAATATCAGGGGATGTTACCAGCGAGTCCAAATTCTGAAAAAGTGGTGGAGTCTGGTACGACTTCAATATTTAACAGGTATCTGGATGGATGTATGAATAGGAAAGGTTCAGAGGGATATGGGTCAACCGCTGGCAAATGGGACTAGATTAATTTAGGATATCTGGTCAGCATGGACAAGTTGGACCGAAGGGTCTATTTCCATGCTGTACATCTCTATGACTCTAAAACGTTTCCAGAAAGTCCCTAGTCATTTTTTTGATCAGTGATAGTATGTGTGTCCCTTGCTTTAAGTAGTAGCTTCTGAACTTTTAGACTTAATTTTGGACAACCTCAACTTGTTGCCAGTTTCCACCAGGTTTCTCTCAAAAGAAAGATGAAAGAAATTTTCACTAAAAACCAAGATCACGATCACTCCAAAAAAATGGCTCTGATTACAAATAATGAAGCCTCTGGGTTGATTACCTGGAGGGGTGTCTACTGGGGCTGGCGTTTATAAAGTTGAAAAAGGCTTGAAATTGTTGCTGTGTCATGCTGGCAGAAGCCATCCAGAAATATGGAAATCTCCTGCAGACAATTAAATGTAAAAAAAGAAGACTTCACAATTGTGCTAAACAATAAAATCTACTTTGAAATCTGTGATCGAGGACCACATTTTTGTCACATATAAGTTTAAAATATAATGTATATGCTGTACTTATGATCCACATTTTGATCCCAGTTGACTATGCTCAGTAAATTGAAAAATGATGAGTACGGGAGGTCTTTCTGGTGTTATTAATTTCTATTATTTAACCTCCAGTACACAGAAATAAACGTTGGGCTTTTGAAATGGGAATAAATCAACCCATTGGCCTCCTTTTGCCTTGTTATGTCATCTGTGTATCCTGTAAATGGTGTGCCATACATCAGTCACATGGCCAGTACATGCTTGTGACCCTGGAGGTCTCAATAGGAACATAAAAACAACACAGCACATTAAATGATCATTCCAATGACTCTTGTGCTGTGCGAAATATGAATATATTAGAAGTAAAAGCAATTCACACGTGCAGCCTTTAGGCATGGTTTTCTCAATGAGGTTTTGCGTGATGTTTCTGCCATCATTGGAACTCTTTTCCAAGAATTTTTCCAAACAGCTTTTCTACAAATTTTAAAAATTCATTTGTGGGATGTGGGTATTGTTGTCTTGGCATTTAATGTCTATCCCTAAATGCCCCAGCAAAGTTGATGATATACTAACTGTGTTCTTGAACCACTGCAATCCATGTCCTGTGGGTAAACCCACAGTGTTGTTAAGGAAGGAGTTCCAGGATTTTGACCCAACGCCACTGCAGGAATGATGATATAGTTCCAAGTCAGGATGGTGTGTGGCTTGGAGGGGAACTTTCAGGTGGTGACATTCCCATACATCTATTGTCCTTGTCTTTCTCGTTGCTAGTTAGGATGCAGGGCAAGACGGTAAAATCAGAGGAGCAGAACAATGAGAGACCTCTTAGGGGCTAGCACAAATACGATGGATGAAGTAACCTCCTTCTGTAAACTGCTATTTTGTGATTCTAACATATCACTCTTTTGGAAGAGAGCATTAGCAAGTTAAATTGTCACAAGTATCAGAGATTGTGACATAGTGATAGTGTCACTGAACTATAGTAATGCTCTAGGAACATAGGTTCAAATAGGAACATGGGTTTAAATCCCACCATGAATTTAAACTTAATTAATAAATCTGTACAATAAAGCTCGTCTCAGTAATGGCAACCATGAAACCATAAATTGCTAATATCCCTTAGGGAAAGAAACTTGTGGTCCTCACCTAGGCTGGCTGACATATGATTCTAGATCCACAATAACATAGCTGATTCTTAACAGCTACTGAAATGGCCCAGCAAGCCACTTAGTCCAAGGTCATTTAGGAACAGGTGACCAACACTGGCTTTGTCAGTAATGCCCACATCACATGAAATATTAAAGAAATATCTGTAAGGCCAATGGGATAAGGAACGGAACGGGAATATGTAACTCATGTGCTCCGGGAAAACACTGATGAAAAGTTACAGTGATCAAGAACAGGAGGCACTTTGTGGCAAAGTTTAAAAATGATTCCAACTTAAGGTTAAAATGTAAAGCAGCATAAACTAAATATAAATTGTGCAGGGAGTAACGTCGCCTCCATCCTTGATGCTGAATTTTAAAGCTGTCAGTCATTGTCCTTTTATTGCATTTCAGATTTCTGTGAGCAAGCAGTGCTTTGGGGAATGCAGCATTGTACTTCCTGAAACTATATCTAACCCTCTCCAAAGAGTTTGGAGTCCTGTTAACCCCGCCGTGTAATTTTAGGAAAAGTATTTTATTGGATATGGTTACCATAAGTCTGGATTTATGAACATAATGCAGTTTAGATGTCACAATGGGGGGAGGGGTAGGGAAAGAAAGAGGCATTTCTAAGGTGGCATTGATGTTTGAATGTAAGAAAATATTTCACGGCTTTTGAATTCAAGAATTTTTCCGTGACCTTTTTATCAGGGCTTTCAGATCCAGCCAGCTAAAATTGTTAGAACTGCACCTGTCTTGATGCCGAAAGACGCAGTGATTGAAAAATAGAAGAGCAGCGTTAGGACAATTTTTGGCACAGGTAAAATGAAACAAAGAGATTAAAAAAAATCCTATGCTGTCGCTTATTTTAAATGAATCCTATGCTCAGCGATGCAGAGATCAAAACAAACTGAGCACTGTTAGTTTGAGAGCTTCACCTGGGGCAGTGTTATTGATAAGTCTGTCATCCCTTCTAATATTGGAGAAGTAATGACAGCTGATGATTAGGCCACTCCTGAGCTATTAAGCACATTTCTTGTCCTCACACAAGAAGCTTCTTAATCAAGTGGAAACAAAGCCTGCCTTCAGTGTATCTATGCCAAAAATGGTGGTCTGAGTTTTTCGACCTGAAAGACACAACTGTTACGCTTTCAGGATTCTCTAAAGTCAATGTGGAGATAGATGTCAAAGGTCACTCTGTGGTGTTATCTGAAATGAATGAGCTATGACTGACTGTGGTGATGACAGAAGTATGCAGTGAAATTACACAAAATTGGGTATTTTGTCAACATTTCATCAGCAGATTTACAGAAATGACTTCAGTGGCAGACAGTGAAATGTTTCAGTCAGGCAGAATTGACTGACAAGAAAGCTCTTATTCTTCAATGTTAAGAGTGATATTTTATATCATTTCTTTCAATGATTGTTAAGTGTCTGGACAGCCATCGTGACATGATATATCCCTGGAATATGATCAGTACAGTTTGACAGAACAGAACTTTTAGTGGAAGGAAGATAATTTAAACCAATGAACTTATGCTTAATATTGGATTGTCTGCTGCAATTCCTTCTTCTGATTTATTCCCCAAACAATACCTTCTTTCCTTTGTTCCCAAATCTTGGTTGCTAGCTGGCTTAGAATGGTGAAACCACTCTTGCCCATCAAAAGCAACCTTTGGTTGACATTCCAGATTGTGTGGTGTGGATGGTCAATGCACACCATAATCCCAGAAACGAGGTAGCTTTCCATTCATGGATGCCTCAGCTGAGGGAAGTGAGAATGACTACCTGGAAATAGAAAAGTGTGACTCATTTGATCATAGAATGATAAAGCCTAGAGGTAGGCCACTTGACACATCAAGCCTGTGTTGGCTCTTTCTAAAAGCTGTCCAATTCTCTGACGTCTCACATATGAAAATATCTTCCCCCTTCATGGTTTCTCTTTGAGCATATAGTGGCATCTTGACATGGGATCTACAAGATGACTCTCTGACAGAGAGATCCAATCCTGAATTTAAAGTTACACTATTTAAATTTTAGCTTTGGTGGTCTTTTTCAAGATTATATTGATGAAAATATAAATTTGAGGTCAATTTGGAACGCTAACTGAAGTGTTGGCCAGAGTTTTACCAGGTCCCAGGTTTCAGGCTGGGAGATGGTAAGGGTAGGTGGAGTAGATGTGGTAAAATGCCAGGGAACAATGATGGGACAACACCCAAGCCAAACTTATTGCTGGGCCATTCTCCAAACAACAAGACAGCGAATGAAGTGGGTTACCCACTAGCCAGCTGGGTGTGGATTGATAACTAATAACCATTTAAGCAGCCACTTTGAGGGGCTGTTGGAATGTGCCTATAAATATAACAGTGCACTGCCCACTAGGGAGAGCCATCAGCTGCAAGGAAGAAGCTTATGGGAACTTCCCTGGGGTGGGGGTGTCAACAAATGTGAGAAAGGTGATCCCCAATATTGACATGCCTGCCTATCACTGTTGTCAGCTTGTCTGGTATTGTTTATTCTTGGGGTGAGTGCTTTTTCTGTGATGAGTGTTTGGTCAGAGCAGGACAATTGCCTTTGGTGCACCTGGAAGATGCAATGCAACTGCCAGGTAGATGACTGCCAAAGTGTGTTGAGCTGTTGTTGCTAGTTTGTTGGTTCGAGTGGAAGCTGCTTTTTGTTGTGTGCTTCCATACTGAGTTAAATCCTGAGTCAGTGGTGCTCTATCTTGTCTCTCAAGCTGCAACTGGAACTCATTTCAGGAGATTCTGTGTTGGCCTCACACTCTCATCTTCTTTGTGATGATGTTCACCAGGAAGGTATTTAAGACCTGTGTGAACATCGTTGTTATCTTCTAGGACCTTTTCAGCCATCACTAGCTTAATGACCTGGAAAATGTTGCCAATCTCTCCTGACACCAGACTGGCTTCAACTGAGATAAATGAATTTTGCTTCATGTCTGCTACCTTGAACTTTAGACCTTCATTCTTCTCATTGCCATGGGCTCTCAGTTCCACTTGCGATCTTGGGCTGTGCACTGTTCCATCACATAGCTTCCAGGTTACCTTTGGGGCTTCCTTTTTGGGTTACCATTTTGAGCTGCTTCACACAGGTCTGCAAAGCTCATGATGTTGCATGATGCACCGGTGTCTCTCTGGCATTGCAAATTCATTTGATACTGCAGTCATCATTCGAACAATCACAATCTGTTTCTTTAGGTTTGAAGACGTCAACCTATTGGTGTAGAGCGATTTGTCAGAATTATTGCTCGAGACCTCTCTATCAGCCACCTTCATAGGCTTTTTTCTAGCTAAACACTTGCATGCAATCAATTTAGCTCCTTGCAGAGAGACCACTGCTTTCCCCATATTGAACATGCTTTCTTTTTCTTCTGAGTGATCTCCTCTGCAATGTTGGCATCCTGCCCTCCTGCTCTTTCTGCATGGCCTTCCAATGAAAAGGTCTTTTTTTTCTCTAGGCTGTGTTGCAGCCAATGGGGTACACAGTACACTTGCAGCTGCTATGTCTGTGATGACACTGCATTTTACCAGAACCTTCAATAACAACTTGTAGAACAACACAACTGTCCAAGTGACTCAAAAGGCAGTGAACCTGTGGAATTCACAACCACAGAAGGCTGTGGAGGCCAAGTAACTGAATATATATGAGAAAGGGATAGACTCAACTTTAGATTTTAAAGACATCACGGGGTATGGGGAGAAAGCGAGAATATGGGATTGAGATAAAGGATCAGTCATGGTCAGAATGAGGAGGGTCAAAGGGCTGAATGGTCTATTCCTGCTCCAAGTTATAATGTTTAAAAAAACATGCTGGGTCAAATCCTGGAATTCCTCATGGCATTGTGGGTCAACCTACAGCAAATGAACAAATGGTTCAAGAAGGCAGCTCTCCACTATTACCTTTTGAAGGGCAACTAAACAGGGGGGAGTGGCTCAGTGGTTGGCACTGCAGCCTCACAGTGCCAGGGACCCGGGTTCAATTCCAGTCTTGGGCAACCAACTGTGTGGATTTGGAAGGTTCGCCTCGTGTCTGCGTGGGTTTCCGCCCGGTGCTCCGGTTTCCTCCCACAGTCCAAATATGTGCTGGTCAGGTGAATTGGCTATGCTAAATTGCCCACAGTGTTAAGTGCATTAGTCAGAGGGAAATGGGTCTGGGTAGGTTACTCTTCAGAGGGTCGGTGTGGACTTGTTGGGCCAAAGGGCCTGTTTCCACACACTATAGGGAATCTAATCTAATCTAATCTAATCTAAAATGGTGACCAGCCAGTGACGCCCATGAGTGAACAGAAAATGTCACAAAATGATGATGTCAGTGGCATCGACCTCCTGTGCCATTGCATTGAAAGGGCATATACCATTTTTCCTTACAACATTTTTCACTCATTTGAACTAGGATACAAGAACCAGACTTAATTTCTTTTTAAAAATACACCATTTAATACAGCGTGGGAAGAGGCTGATGATTTAGATGGGCCATCATTGCCATGGAGAGGCAGTGAGATCAGTTAACTGTCAATCATAGTTCTCAGACCAGGTACTTCAGGGTATTGCTATGGGGATGCAGCAGTGATTCTCTGTTTCCATGACCCCCTTATTATGAAAAATGTCCAATATATGTACAAATTCCATTTGTCTACATAAACCAGCACCCTCTATTATTACATGTTGCTTCTAGCACATGCTAGATTGGCTGCATTGTCATGGCTACTACTACTCTGCCATCTAGGAAGACAAGGACACCAGACACATGGGAATACCACTGCCTAAACATTCTGCTCCAAGCCAGTCACCATCTAGACTGAAATCTAATGCCATTCCTTCAGTGTCATTGGGTCAAAATCCTGGAACTCCCTCCATAATGGCATTGTGGTCCTACTTAAATGAGATAGGCTCCAGCAGTTCAAGAAGGCAGCTCATGTTCTCAAGGGAAATAAATGCTAGCCCAGCCAGCAATGTCCATGTCTCATGAATGAATTAAAATAAAACTGACCCAGTCACGCACCATTATTAGCACAACACTTTGAATATTTTTAATACAAATGACAGCAAAAATGCACGAAAACATTTCTGGACCCTATGGACATTTTGACATGTCTAATTATTGGAAGAGAAATTACAATTATGATCATGGATAAGAGCATGAGGATAAAGGATTCTTCCTGTGTTTGTCAAACATACCAGTAATTCTCACACAGAGCAAGAATCTTATTGTGTGGGCATGTGATTGATATAAAGAATAAAAGTAACAAATGATTGTGAGACACGGTAGTTGATGGCTGGGTTTTAGGAACCTGGAATTCATAATCACAGCTGTCATGGATGAGTTATGTTGGCCTTTTAGACAATTGAAAGAATGCTCAGAAATCAGTGCCACTTGTAATTGGCAAGATGGAGTTTTGTGCATCGTTATCAACAGGTTCTGGTTACTGCCTTGACTCTTTGTTTTCTCCCACAGCTTGTTGGATTTTGACCAAGTGGATAGGCTAATCAGCTGTGGCCAGAATTTGAGGGAAGATCTAAGTGCTGATTAAAAAGTACCCCTGACATCAAATACTGAAATAAAAGCAAAATATGGCCGTTGCTGGAAGTCTAAAAGAAAACATAAAATGCTGGAGAAATGCAGCAGGTCTGTAAAGAACTGAAGAAGAGTCACATTGAACTCTTAAAACGTTACCTCTGGTTCTCTCTCCTCAGATGCTGCCACTGCTGCTGGGCTTCTCTAGCATTTTCTGTTTTTATCATCTAAAACGCTGGGCTGGATTCCACTAGCCCTCTGGAGACAGGTCTGGAGGTGGGCAGGATTGTGAAATGAGAATATTAGGCTTTGGGAAGGGAGTCAAGATTGTTCACTGCTGCAGGATATGACTAATGGTGCGAATGGTAGTTACATGTCTGTCCACTAACTCGAGATGAGTGGTCAGTTCTGCAGTCTCTCAGCCTCAGGCCCCCCTTTTCTACTGGAACTGGACATTCACATTTAGTTGTTGGGTTCACTCGGCTAAACATCAGGCATGGAAGTAATGATCAGTGAAGAACGATCAGAATGAGATAACCACCAAACAATAAAAGACACCTCAAAAAAACTGCAGATGCTAGAAATCAGAAACAAAGACTGAAACTGCTGGGAAAACTCAACTGGTCTGGCAGCAGCTGTGGAGAGAAACAGAGTTAATATTTTGGGTCCAGTGATCCTTCTTTTGAACACATGGGGGTAAAGTTCAGATAACATGGTCAGTTCTCAATGGTTCTGAATATCTCTCCTGCTGTTTGGAGATGACATGACAACAACACCTAGTCCTTAGACTGTAGCCATGATGTGGAGGTGCCGGTGTTGGACTGGAGTGGGCAAGGTTAGAAGTCACATGACGCCAGGTTATAGTCCAATGGGTTTATTTAGAAGCACAAGCTTTCAGAGTGATTCCCCTTCGTCATGTGAGAAAGCTTGTGATTTCAAACAAACCTGTTGGATTATATGCTGATGTTGTGTGACTTCTGAACCAGCCCTTAGATTGATGAAGGTTTGAATTACCCATTTTTCTCCTTAATGAGAGCATTTCACAGTAACAATAGCCAGGTTCCAATACTAATGTATGAGGTGATCAATCTCACAATGACTGCTATTCCATAGTAGCAGTCAGCCAATGCTGAATCTCTCATGCTTCACCACTGTTCTGAATTTAATCCCCTTCTGTCTGTGCTGAGGCTTCTCAGCACTGTGTCCATGAGTTTTGTAGTTCATTTTTTCAGATTTCATAAAGTCCATTGAAGGTACATTCCAATCTTACACATCCAATAAACTATAACAGAATATAACAGAAATAGTCCTGACAGTTTGGAGAAAGGCAGAAAAGTTGCACTTTTTTTAGTGAGTGAAATCAACATTCTTTCTGATTAAGTGGAACTACATAGCACCTGCTGTAGTACATATTAGAGAACTGGCAAGTATTTACAGAACCTCAGGGGCACTCCTACAGACAGAGAGGAGGTGTCCTGCAAAACCATCCAGTCTGCATTTGCCCTTGCCAATGTAAAAGATTGTGGGCAGCGAATGAAGCAGACTACATTGAGAGAAGTACAACTGAAATGCTGATTCATCTGATAGATGCATTTGGGCCTTGGTCAATGAGAAGGTGAATGAGCAATTGTTCCACCTTCTGCGATAGCTTGGGAAGGTGCCATAGGGGAGTGAGGAAGCATTAGGAGTGTTGGACCAGAGTGTCTATTGGTCTTGTAGAATGCTGACAGTGGCGGGGAGGGCAAGGTGTGTTTGGTGACAGCAACTTGCTGGAGGTAGCAGGAATAGCAGAGGTTGACCCTTTGAATTTGGCGACTAGTGGGGTGGAAAGTGAGGACAAGGGGAACCTATTGTTGGTCTGGGAAGGACGGGAAAGAAAGAGGGAAGAGGTGCAGGAGATGGGTTAGACACAGCTGAAAGCCCCGTCAACTACAATGGAGGGGAATCTGCAGTTGAGGAAAAAGGATAAAACAACACCAGGTTATAGTCCAACAGGTTTAATCGGAAGCACTAGTTTCCAAGGAGCAGTTCCGAAAGCTAGTACTTCCAAAGAAAAGCTGTTGGTCTATAACATGGTGCTGTATGATTTTTAATTTTGTACACCCCAGTCCAACACCGACATCTCCAAATCATGAGGAAAAAGGAGGTCATGTCAGATGGAGTCCAGTTGGACATTTTAATTGGTAATGTGTTAAAGGGTGATGGAGAGTGGGCTGGTACATGGAGGTGACATCGAGATGAGATCAGCCATGATCGTACTAAATGGAGAAGCAAACGTGAGGGACTGAATTGCTTACCCTTGCTCCTAGTTCATATATTCAGTATCTGCTAGTCTCAAATGGTGTTAAACATTGTGTAAGCATCAGAAACATCTTCATTTACAACCTTATGATGGGGAGAAGGTCACTGATGAAGCAGCTACAGATGGCTGAACATAGGACACTACCTCAAGGTAAAGATGCAGAGATGTGAAACAAACGGAAACAGAAATTGCTGGAGAAACTCAGCATATTTGGCAGCATGGGTGCAGAGAGAAGCAGTGTTAACATCTCGGGTCCAGTGACCTTTATGCAGATCTTCTGCAGGTATGTCCTTGGATTGTACTGACAAACTTCCAACAATCACAACAATCAGCTTTTATGAGCCCAACCACTGAAACCAGGCAAGGGGCAGTCATATGGTTGACGGTTACCATGACAACAGTATAATCTAAATTTCTGACTCTGAGACTGTTTCCTTACCTTCTGGGGCAGGGGATCTTGCTAATATCTGGTAGATCTCCCTGTTAACTTTCTTGTGATTTGAAACTATCTTTACCGCCATTACCATTGTGGTCCTCCTTTCAGGTGAACTTATTACCTGTGCTTAAAAGCTGTGCCTGGATTTCAATGCTCTTCAAGTCTCCTGCAAACACTTCTCTGGTTGATTTCTCAGTTTGTTCCATCCACACAATGATGAGCAAGTTTCTATAATTCTCGTGTGTAATCTCCAACAGTCTCACTTGGCCTTTGCTTCCTCTTGCCCAATGCAACTCAGTGCAATCTCATTCTTATTCATGCCATCATAGGATTCCAGAATCTCATGAACGTCAGAATAATCCATGGTTCTGGGCTCTCAACATTGATAAATATTACCTCAAAGGATCTGGCCCCATCATGGCGAGGAAAACATTTATTTTATTTGCTTTCATTCAAATGTAAATGCTTCATTACACCTACCACATCATAGATTCCTTACTGTGTGGAAGGAGGCCGTTTGGCCCATCAAGTCCACACCATCACCCCAAACTGCATCCTAGCCAGATCCACAACCCCCCTACCCTATCTGTGGAACCCTGCATTCCCCATGGCTAATCCACCTAGTCTGCACATCCCTAGGTACCATGGCACAAATTAGCATGGCCAATCCACCTAACCTGCACATCTTTGGACTGTGGGAAGAAACCCTCGCAGACTCAGGGAAAATGTGCAAACTCTACGCGGTTGCGTGAGGTTGGAATCAAACCCAGCTGCCTGGCACTGTGAGGCAGCAGTGCTAATCACTGAACTACCATGCCAGCCTAAGTTTTGATTATGTATCTTACTATAATAAAAGTATATGCAGAATGCCCAAGATGCGACTGAATCCAACAGAAAGATCACAAAGTAAATTAAATAATTAAACCTACACCTCTACTCATGTCACCATTTGAGCAAACATTAGTCATTGAGGTAAACTCAAATGAATATGACTGCTGCACAGGTATCAAAAGCAATTTTTTTAAATTTGTAGGTTGCCATGTTTTGAAGTGAAGCATTACATTTAATGGCTTTGGTAACTTGAAACAATATAAATACGTTGATATAAAATGGCAAGAAGAAAATATAAATGTATTTTACAAAAGATCAAGCTATTAACACGAGTGTCACAATCAGTGCTGGGATAAGTGATGTACCTACTAGATGGTGCAAAACTTGATCTACTCTTGGGAAATAAGGCAGGGCAGGTACTGAGGTGACAGTGGAGGAGCACTTTGGGACCATCATTCTATTAATTTTTAAATAGTGGTGGAAAAGATAGACCAGATCTAAAAGTTGAAGTTCGAAACTGGAGGAAGATTAATTTTGATAGTATTAGGTAAGAACTTTCAAAAGCTGGTTGGGCGCAGATGTTCACAAGTAAAAAGATGGTTGGAAAATGGGAAGCCTTCAGAAATGAGATAACGAGAGTCCAGAGAAAGTATATTTCTGTTCGGGTGAAAGGAAAGGCTGCTAGGTATAGGGAATGCTAGATGACTAAAGCAATTGAATATTTGATTAAGACAAAGAAGGAAGCACATGTCAGGCATAGACAAGATAGATTGAAAGAATCCATAGAAGAGTATAAAGGCAGTAAGAGTATACTTAAGAGGGAAATCAGGAGGGCAAAAAGGGGACATAGGATAGCTTTGGCAAATAGAGTTAAGGAGAATCCAAAGAGTTTTCACAAATACATTAAGGACAAAAGGGTAACTAGGGAGATAATAGGGTCCCTCAAAGACAGCCTTTGTGTGGAGATACTAAACAAGTATTTTGCATCAATGTTTACTGTGGGAAAGGACATGGAAGATATAGAACATAGGGCAATAGATGGTGACATCTTGAAAAATGTCCATATTACAGGGAGGACATCTTGAAATTCATAAAAGTGGATAAATCCCCAGAATCTGATCAGGTGTACCTAGAACTCTGTGGAAAGCTAGGGAAGTGATTGCTGGACCCCTTGATGAGATATTTGTATCATCGATAGTCATAGGTGAGGTGCCGGAAGACTGGAGGTTGGCTAATGTGGTGCCACTGTTTAAGAAAAGTGGTAAGGCCAAGCCAGGGAACGATAGACCGGTGAGTCTGATGCCGGTGGTTGTTGGAGGGAATCCTGAGGGACAGGGTGTACACGTATTTGGAAAGGCAAGGACTGATTAGGGATAGTCAACATGGCTTTGTATATGGGAAGATGCTGCCTGACCTGCTGCGCTTCTCCAGCAACACATTTCCATCTCTGATCTCCAGCATCTGCAGACCTCATTTTCTCTTCACTGATTAGGGATAGTCAACATGGCTTTGTATATGGGAAATTATGTCTCACAAACTTGTTTGAGTTTTTGAAGAAGTAACAAAAAGGATTGATGAAGGCAGAGCAGTGGACGTGATCTACATAGACTTCAGTAAGGTTTCGACAAGGTTTGTCATGGAAGACTAGTTAGCAAGGTTAGATCTCATAGAAGGAGAAAGTGAGGTCTGCAGATGCTGGAGATCAGAGCTGAAAATGTGTTGCTGGAAAAGCGCAGCAGGTCAGGCAGCATCCAGGGAACAGGAGAATCGACGTTTAAGAAGGGCTTATGCCCGAAACGTCGATTCTCCTGTTCCCTGGATGCTGCCTGACCTGCTGCGCTTTTCCAGCAACACATTTTCAGCTAGATCTCATGGAATACAGGAAGAACTAGCCATTTGGATACAGAACTGGCTCAAGAGGGTGGTGGTCGAGAGTTGCTTTTCAGACTGGAGGCCTGTGACCAGTGGAGTGCCACAAGGATCGGTGCTGGGTCCACTACTTTTCGTCATTTATATAAATGATTTGGATGTGAGCATAAGAGGTATAGTTAGTAAGTTTGCAGATGACATCAAAATTGGTGGTGGAATGGCGAGTGAAGAAGGTTAACTCAGATTACAACAGGATTTTGATCAGATGAGCCAATGGGCTGAAAAGTGGCAGATAGAGTTTAATTTTGATAAATGCAAGGTGTTGCATTTTGGGAAAGTACATCTTAGCAGGATTTATACCCTTAATAGTAAGGTCCTAGGGAATGTTGCTGAACAAATAGAACTTGGAATACAGGTTCATAGCTCCTTGAAAGTGGAGTTGCAGATAAATAGGATAGTGAAGAAGGCGTTTGGTATGCTTTCCTTTATTGGTCAGAGTATTGAGTACAGGAGTTGGGAGGTCATGTTGCAGCTGTACAGGACACTGGTTGGGCCGCTTTTGGAAAATTGCACCCAATTCTGGTCTCCTTTCTATCTGAAGGATGTTGTGAAACTTGAACGTATTCAGAAAAGATTTACAAGAATGTTGCCAGGGTTGGAGGGTTTGAGCTATAGGGAAAGGTTCAATAGGCTGGAGCTCTTTTCCCTGGAGCTTCAAAGGCTGAGGAGTGACCTTATAGAGATTCATAAAATCATGAGGGGCATGGATATGGTGAATAGTCAAGATCTTTTCCTTGAGGTGAGGGAGTTCAGAACTAGAGAGCATAGGTTTAGGGTGAGAGGGGAAAGATATAAAAGAGACCTAAGGGGCAACTTTTTCACACAGAGGGTGGTACACATATGGAATGAGCTGCCAGAGGAAGTGGTAAAGGCTGGTACAATTACAACATTTAAAAGGCATCTGGATGTGTTTATGAATAGGAAGGGTTTGGAGGGATATGGGCCAGGTTATGGCAGATGTGACTAGATTGGGTTGTGATATCTGGTCGGCATGGATGGGTTGGACCGAAGGGTCTGTTTCCATGCTGTACATCTCTATGACTCTATGATTCTAAGTGATGAGAGACATGGAAGCTGGTTGGGTTCAGGCCCTCTTAGTTCTCACAAACTCAAATAGATTGTCTTGCGCCCGACACACAAGGACATTGCTTCCCCACAAAAGTAACAAACATGAGCAAGAAAATATCCAGGAATGGTATCCACTAAAGTAAATCTGTAGATATTTATTGAAAATATCTTCTTGATTTTTGTGCATAATGACCAACAATTATATAATGAGCTGCAGCTTTTGTACTGTGTGCTTTGAAGTTCTGTATGTACTAGATTAGGATGCAGCACTGCATTCCATATGAGAAAATGGACAGCTGGATATTGTATGCAAACCAATGTTGTGCTGACTAATGGTGACTAATCACTGTAGTGACTTTCCAATTTGAATCCAATGGTATTCTGAGAGAAAACACATTTCTTCCATAAAGAGAGATTTTGTTCTGAAAGTTGCTGAAGCAGTGAGCTATGCTTTTTTTATATATACCTATCACTGCACCATCTACTAGACCAATTAATCCCAGTATCATGGTATGATTCAGTACTTGTTGTTATAAGCATGTTACAAATACTATCAGATTACTTACAAAAGGCCAACAGAAAATTACCGAGGAGCACACGGTCAGTGACTGATAACAGAGGCACGTATCAGCAGGATACAAGTGTGCAACATCAAAGAGTGAGGTCAAGGCCTTTGATTCAGTCCCACTGTGTGACTTCAAAGCAGACTTCTACCTTGTCGCTGGTACAAATTTGGTGATTGTGTGCACCAAATGGGAATCCTTGTATTTGTATCTTTCTTATCAGCCAGGGTGAAATGTAGGTTATAGAAATAAGAACTCAGTGTAAATTAGTTAAAAATCACACAACATTAAGTTATAGTCCAAGAGGCTTATTTGGAAGCACTAACTTTCAGAGTGTTGCTCCTTCATCAGGTAAACATAAATTGGAAAGTAATATATTGCAGCAGAGCATTCCAGTTAGATGGTTATATATAAACATTACCTAAGAAATTTCTTCTTTATTCATATTTATAGGTACACCTGAAAGCAAAAAAATGTTAGTGCAAAACCACTTTTTTTTGCAAAACATTTTTGAAGGAATGCCTAATCCTGAGTATAATATTTAGCCCTAGAAAAACAGAGAACAACAACTGATTGCAATTTTCTTACACCTCACACAAGAGGACCACCCTGGAAAACAAACCCCACCATTTCCAGAGGCATTACAAAAGTTAAAGTTGTTTTAGAGTATGCGCATTTCCCTAATTTACCTGTCCTTTTGAGACAGGTTCACAGAAAGCATGGACCAAGTTTCTGACTTACAATTTATGGATTATAACTACAGGTACAGAATTATGAACTGTAGACATATAACCTCTCCTAGTCCACACTCTGAGCTCCTTATAAAACTCTCCACACACACACTTACAGTTAAACATACAGGCAGACACAAGTAAAACATTGGCAATTTGGTGAGGGAAAAATTGTTCAACAGTACCTATCCAAATGTCCACTTTTCAGTGGTTGGAGTCATGCTGAGCTCAAAAGGTTGTTGGAGGTCAATCATCACTCTCACAGAACATTGCTGCGGGAGTTTCTCAGAGTGGTGTCCCAGGCTCAGCCATCTTTAGCTGCTTCATCAATGACCTTTCCTTCATATGGGTCCTCACCCCACAACCTCTCACCAGGCTAAATGACGCCCTTTCTTCCAAACCTGCTATCAGGTGAGGAGGAAGGGCATTAAGTTTCACCCTTGAAGTGCAAGCTTGATATTGGAATTTACAGCTCAGAACTTGATTCAACTGTATCAGAGTGTAACATATTGTGCAGACTGAATAGGAAATATAACACAGCAGTGTTCATCCCGTCAGAAAAAAAGGAAGAATATTATTAACTGGAGGGGGTTCAGAAGAGGTTTACCAGGATGTTACTGGGTATGGATGATTTGTAAAGAAAAGCTGGATAGGCTGGAATGTTTTTCACTGGAGCATAGGAGGCTGGGAGGTGACTTTATAGAGGTTCATAAAATCATGAGGGGTTTGGATAGGGTCAATGGCAGGTGTTTTTTCCCTAGAATGGATGATTTCAAGGCTGGTGGCATATTTTTTCAGGTGAGAAGAGAGAGATTTAAAAAGACATGAGGGGCAATTTTTTTTACATGTAGTGTGGTTCGTGTGCAGAATGAACTTCCAGAGGAAGTGGTGGATACGGGCACAGTTACAACATTTAAAAGACACTTAGATAAGTACATGATGAGGAAATATTTGAATGGATATGGGCCAGGAGCAAACAGGTGGGCCTAGTTTAGTTTGGGAATATGTTTGCTGTGGATTGATTGGAATGAAGGATCTGTTTCCGTGCTGTATGACTCCATAAATAGATTGATAAAAGCATTTTTAAAATCAAATTTATATTGTGGAGTATCCAAGTTGATGTTGGCTTTTGAACCTGCCTCTGGAAACTATTCCTCACAGTGGTGAGAGATTTGCAAACTGCACCATTTGATCTGTGTTGAACTGAAATTCTTGCCAGATTCATTCTTGCACAAGAAGTGTCACAGAGAATAGATAATGGAGAACATTGGACAGAGTCAGTAATGAGCAAATTTCCAACAGCCCATCTGTTTCTGCCCTACAGATGACTGCACCAAATGTCCAAATTTAGGCAGTGGTTGAGGCTTTTGAAGAAATTCCATCGCTACTGAACTCCAATGTTTGCTACAGTACGTTATCTGTCTGCGGTAGGGAACGCTATTACTCGACTGTCCAGACAGTGTTTGAAAGTAGAAGTTAACGATGCAGCACGAGAGGAGAATGACAATGGAGTGATTCGCTCCCAGCCACCATACCGTCAGCCTTAGACCCACTCACACATGTGCACAGCCCAAAAATTAAGATTGTGACCTCTTTCAGCAATGCACAATGTTTTTAATTAAAGACAGAACTCTGAACTCAAAGTGCTGCAGTGAACTAGAGTAGCCAGCAATGTGAAGATGGAAAGAGAAACAAAGTATATGTTCTGATCTCGTTCATGCAGCCTGTTCATTTTGCAATTATGATTCAAAATTAGGCCTCAAATATAAACACTGGGATTTCGGCAATTTTAAAGTCAGCAAATTTCACTTCGTTATTAATGGGAGCAATCTGATTGTTATTTGACATTGTTTGTGATTGGTTTGCAATCTCACTCATCCTTGTAGGTCAACTGAGTCATATTGCTTGATTTGGGAATGATTGATACACCATCTAGATCCAAGTGAAAGCTTTAAAAAAACATCAGTAGTTCAGTCATTTGATCAAAGCTGAAAAGCTAAAGAGTTATCTTCTACAACATAATTTTGGAGGGCAGTGGAAAGAGGATCAATGTGGGTGTAATGGCAGATGCTGGTGTGGCTGTGGACGACAGTGGATGTGCAAGGAGGGCACAAGATAGATAAACATGACAAATCATGACAGCAGAGCTCCTGGCAGGAGTAATACAAGTATCAGTAGCAGCAATCCAACTCAAACATGTTAACAGGTCAGCTTTTAAGGACAAGTCTTATGTATTTCTTTAAGAAAGATCGACTGATTCCTATCAATATACAATTAACAAATCTACTAACTTCTATATAGAAAATATAAATCAAAATACAGAATCTCTCCTGGGTGGAATGGAACATAGTGACCTTTTCTTTCAGAGAGAAAATATTCTTTGTTATATATAATCTGTAGCCTTATAAATGAAAGTATCGTTAAGACCTTTCATTGAGGCCTGAACTGAGAGAACAGATACAATTTCCCTGATTAGAGGTTGTAATGTGGTAACATGAAATTATACCTAAACTTGTCATTATATAAATAAGTAGCCCATGATCTGTTATGAATGCCTCCAGTATGTGATTCAGACAGGACCGTGTGCGCTTGCTGGCAACTTTATCTGGTTTGTTTCGAATGGATTTTCTGGAATTTTCTGTCTCAGATGTACAAAAAATTCCACCCCAGGCTCTGATAGCCAACATCCAAAGGTCACCTATAAACGAGTACAATCACAGGTGCAGGGTAGGATGTTAGCTGGAAGCAAAACACTCTGTAAGTTCTACGTGCTGCAATAAAGCTGCTAATTAAAGTTTGGACTGGAGAAAACCTTATTTTGATCGACTGTGTTGTGACATTTCATTTTTAAATATTCCATTTCAAATAAGCTATGGAATAAAAAGAATTGAAGAAGAGATTACTTGCTCAGTTAAATTTGAAGTTGCATATTACATTTGTATTGCAAAATTAGCCTTGTTTGGTTTGTTTTTGAACTCCTAGCATACAAGAAATGGGAGCAGGATGTCTGTGCTTTATGCAGTTAGAGTCATAGAGTCATAGGGATGTACAGCATGGAAACAGACCCTTTGGTCCAACCCGTCCATGCCAACCAGTTAACCCAACCCAATCTAGTCCCATCTGCCAGCACCCTGCCCATATCCCTCCAAATGCCTTTTAAATGTTGCAATTGGGCCAGCCTCCACCACTTCCTCTGGCAGCTCATTCCATACACATACCACCCTCTGCATGAAAAAGTTGCCCCTTACCTCTCTTTAATGTCTTTCCCCTCTCACCCAAAACCTATGCCCTCTAGTTCTGGACTCGCCCAACCCAGGGAAAAGACTTTGTCTTTTTATCCTATCCATGCCTCTCATAATTTTGTAAACCTCTCTAAGGTCACCCCTCAGCCTCCGAAGCTCCAGGGAAAACAGCCCCAGTCTGTTCAGCCTCTCCCTATAGCTCAAATCCTCCAATTCTGGCAAAATCCTTGTAAATCGTTTCTGAACCCTTTCAAGTTTCACAACATCTTTCCGATAGGAAGGAGACCAGAATTGCATGCAATATTCCAACAGTGGCCCAACCAATACAGCTGCAACATGACCTCCCAACTCCTGTACTCAGTACTCTGATCAATAAAGGAAAGCATACCAAACGCCTTCTTCACTATCCTATCTACCTGCAACTCCACTTTCAAGGAGCTATGAACCTGCACTCCAAGGTCTCTTTGTTCAGCAACACTCCCTAGGACCTTACCATTAAGTGTATAAGTCCTGCTAAGATTTGCTTTTCCAAAATGTAGCACCTCGCAATTATCTGAACTAAACTCCATCTGTCACTTCTCAGCCCATTGGCCCATCTGGTCCAGATCCTGTTGTAATCTGAGGTAACCTTCTTCGCTGTCCACTAACCTCCAATTTTGGTGTCATCTGCAAGCTTACTAACTGTACCTCTTATGCTCGCATCCAAATCATGCTCGCATCCAAAGGTCTTAAATGACAAAACGTAGAGGGCCCAGCACCGATCCTTGTGGCACTCCACTGGTCACAGGCCTCCAGTCTGAAAAACAACCCTCCACCACCAACCTCTGCCTTCTACCTTTGAGCCAGTTCTGTATCCAAATGGTTAGTTCTCCCTGTATTCTGTGAGATCTAACTTTGCTAACCAGCCTTTTTAAAATTATTTTCTTCATGAAACGTGGCTTTGTTTACAAGGCAGCATTTGTTGTCCATTTCTAATAACTCAGCAAAGTTGCTGATTTGCCGTCTTGAACTGCTCAAGTCCATATGGTGGAGTTATGCCCACAGTGCTATCAGGCAGCGAGTTCCAGGATTTTGACCCAGCAGCCGCAGAGGAACAGTGACATAGTTTCAAGTCAAGGTGTTGTGTGGCTTCAATGGGATCTTGCAAATGTCAGTACTCCATTGCATCTGTTGCCATAGTCCTTCTAGGTGATAGAGGCTGTGGATACGGTAGGTGCTGTTGAAGGAGCCTTGGTGAATTACTCCAGTGTATATTGTAAATGGTAAATATTACCACCACTGTCAGTGGTCGAGGGAGTGAATGATATAGATGTGTTTGTCTAGACTATGCTGAACATGGATGTGAGCAATCAACTCTAAAATGACAACAGCTTAGGTATGTTTTACAATGCTGTAGTGCAAGGAAAGAAAAAAAAAAATCTTTGAATACTGCGAACAAATTCTGAAGGATATTACCAGCATTTCTTCTTCAAAGAAGATTTCATTGGGCAAATCTCTTGCTACACTGCTGGAACACTGGGAATTTAATGATATAATTTCCAACCTCATGCCCAGTACTGCTACCTTGTCCATCTGCAGAAGGTATTGGACACCTGGGGAGGGAGACGTGAATGTAATTTGCTTTCAGTTCCTCTTATTATGTGCCAAACCTCCTGCAAAATGTTGGAAAATTATTATGCATAGTGAAACCAATATAGTGCAAATTTCAATTTGTCAGGTTGAGGGGAAATTTAACAGAGTTCGATAAAATCATAAAAGGATGAGGTGGGAAGAGGCTATTGTAGTTAGTCGAGAGATCAGTATCAAGGGGCACGGATGTATATTTTTTGTAAAAGGATGAAAAGGAATTTGAAGTATAATTTTCAAGATGGTGAAGGAATGGAACTCACTGTCTAACTGGGTGATAGAGGCAGAAAGTCAATGTACATTTAAAAACCCATTGGATATGGCATTGGAGTAGATAAGCTATAAGCCTCTTCAGCAAAAACTGGACGTTGAGATTAGACTGGGTGCCTGTTCAGCCAGGATGAACATTATGGGCCAATGTCCTCCTTCTGTGTTATAAATTTCCATGAGAAGATGCAAACTTTCCATAATACCAATGATAACTTTGCGACCAGTGGGTTACGTCATGCTGAGCTGCAACTCTGTGTTAGGAACAGGAATCAAAGGATTTCAAACCAGGTCTATGTATAAACCTGACTGATGCTTGATACTACACCAGACGTACTGGCAGATTTGTAACCTGAAGACGTTCATCAGATGATGTGCTGCAGTTACGGTTGTATGGTTTCACCTGCCATTATTGAGAAATTTAGACGTCATCACAACATTGAATAAAATGACAAACTAAGATCCCGGTGTTGAATTGAAGTGTACAAAGTTAAAAATCACACAACACCAGGTTATAGTCCAACAGGTTTATTTGGAAGCACTAGCGTTCAGAGTGCTGCTCCTTCATCAGGTGGTTGTGACAACCACCTGATGAAGGAGCAGCGTTCCGAAAACGAATGCTTCCAAATTTTTTGGAGCTTTCTAAACATACTGCTGTTTTTAGCATTCTGAACTCCTTCCTCCGTGTGTGATTGGAGATGGATAATACAAACTAATTTTGTTCAGGATTTTATGAAAACCATTCTATCATTGAATGTGAGTTGCTGAAATAATATCACGTGAGGTAGGCATCACTGGAATATTCCCATCATTATCCCTGAGGATGTGCATGACCTCTGCTTGAAATCTTTCCCAGTGATAAAGTAAAGTTTGTAGATCTCTCCAGATGGTTACTCACTGATGTAGTAGCGCACATGTGTAAAGCCCAGCACACCAGAGATGCAATATCCTACACTGTCAAAATGAAGCACTTTGAAATTCTTGCTAAACGTTCAATTATATCTTTTCCTTGTTCAATAGCTGTAATAAGATTAATGTAGACATTACCAATATGAAAATGATATCAAAATAGGGATAGTCAGACAGCTTAGCCAATATTGCTTGTAATGCTCAAAGGAAAGTTTCTCCAGCTAATGTTTTGTGAAATTCAGCTATTTGATTTCTGTTTGAAACAATGGGAACAGTCTACCATTTATCTCATGAAGAACAACACCTGTTTAATAAGTCTCACTGCTCATGGTCAGACAACTGCCAGCTTGCTGGGTGTGACTTGATTAGAGTTGCTGAACTGGCCTGAAAGGGACTTTTCCGTGTCCCCATGTGGTGAACAGAGCTCGCTGCACACATGTGGATAGCACCAGTTTATCCAGTCAGAAAGCAAGGCAGAGCCCTCTCTCTCTGTGTCAGACAATTAAATGCTTAGTTACACCTAATTGCAGGCAGTCTTAGTTCCTGTGGTGTCACGTTTACTATGAACTTGACTGAAGTGTTTGAAATTTATTCTGCAAAAGAGGCCAAACAGCTGGCAAGGATCATCACCTCATCAGCCCAGGCAGGATCTGAATCCAGATCACAAGGAGGAAGGAAAGAACCTAATCCCTGTCCCAATCTCCACCTCCCCATCCCCTCACCATCTCTCCATCAACCCATCCCCCAGTGTTCAGAGCTATTTGGTTTCCATATGTCTTGGGTGACTTATTCCTGTAAGCTAGTCTCTGCAAAACTGCCACCCAAAAATAAAACCACTCCATGTGTCATGAGTCATTGAGCTGTAGAGTATAGAAATAGACCCTTCAGTCCAACTCGTCCGTGCCAACCAGACATCCTAAATTAATCTAGTTCCATTTACCAGTATTTGGCCTATATCCCTTTAAACCCTCCCTATTCATGTATGCATCCAGGCACCTTTTAAGTGTTGTAATTGTATCACCTTCCACCATTTCCTCTGGCAACTCGTACAATACATGCAGCACTCTCTGTGTGTAAACGTTGCTCCTTAGGTCCCTTTTAAATCTTTCCCCTTTGACCTTAAACCTACGCCCTCTAGTTTTGGACTCCATTATCCTGGGGAAAAGACTTGGACTATTCATGCTATCCATGCCCCTCATGATTTTATAAACTTCTATAAGGTCATGCTTCAGCCTCCAACTCTCCAGGGAAAATAGCCCCAGCTCATTCAGTCTCTCCCTATAGCTGGAACCCTGCAACCTTGGCAATATACTGTAAATCTTTTCTGAACTCTTTCAGGTTTCATAACATTCTACCATAGCAGGGAGACTAGAATTGAATGCAGTATTCCAAAAGTGGCGTAACCAATGTCCTTTACAGCCGCAACCTGACCACCCAACTCCTATACTCAATGAATGTTGAAGATGGTGAAGAATGTGACAGTCAACGGGATGGTGTTAAGCTTCTTGAATGTTGTTGAAGCTGGACCCATCCAGGCATCCCACTCCTGACCTGGGCTTTATGGATCGTGGATGGGCAGGCTTTGGAGAGAGAGAAGTTTGGTATGCTTTCCCTTATTGGTCAGGGTATTGAGTACAGAAGTTAGGAGGTGATGTTGCGGCTATACAGGATATTGGTTAGGCCACTGTTGGAATATTGTGTGCAATTCTGGTCTCCTTCCTATTGGAAAGATGTTGTGAAACTTGAAAGGGTTCAGAAAAGATTTATAAGGATGTTGCCAGGGTTGCAGGATTTGAGCTATAGGGAGAGGCTGAACAGGCTGGGGCTGTTTTCCCTGGAGCTTAGGAGGCTGAGGGGTGACCTTATAGAGGTTTACAAAATTATGAGAGGCATGGATGGGATAAATAGACAAAGTCTTTTCCCTGGCGTGGGGGAGTATAGAATAAGAGGGCATAGGTTTAAGGTGAGACGGGAAAGATATAAAAGAGACCTAAGGGGCAACTTTTTCACACAGAGGATGATGCATGTATGGAATAAGCTGCCAGAGGAAGTGGTGGATGCTGGCCCAATTGGAACATTTAAAAGGCATCTGGATGGGTATATGAATAGGAAGGGTTTCGAGGGATATGGACAAAGTGCTGGCAAATGGGATTAGATTAGGTTGGGATATCTGATCGGCATGGACGAATCAGACTGAAAGGTCTGTTTCCATGCTGTACATCTCTATGACTCTATGAGTTGAATTCCTTACTGCAGAATTCTTAGCCGCAGACCACTTCTTGTAGCCATAATACTTATATGGCTGGTCCAGTTCAGTTTCTGATTAACAGTAACCTTCGGGATGTTGACAGTGGGGGCTGCTGAAATGGTTCAACCTTATAACCTCAGGGACTGATATTAGATCCTTTCTTGTTGGAGATGATCATTGCCTGTCACTTGTGCGGCATGAACACTACTTGCCACTTTTCAACCCAAGTTAGGATATGATTAGTGGAATTTCAGAACAGATCATTTTAATGAAAGGTGGAAGGTGAATCACTGATTCGATGAGACTTGTGAGTTTCCTGAAGAATGAGCTGTGCCAGGTTGGTCCTACATTTTACAACTTGGGCTTGTTGCTAATGGGGTTGGCACTGCTGAGTTGGCCTGGCAAAAGTAGGACTATGATCCCATTAATTGTGGACTGTTGGTCTTTTAAAATCCTCCAAAGCTTTCAATGCAATAGAATTAAATCTTAAATTTCCAGATACAGGAATAGTGGTGAGATCAATGCATCTTATTCCTTCAGGCTATTCATTTTGATAATACCATAAAAACTATTCAACACCTTTTGGACTTGTTGGTTCAGGGTTTATCATTGAGAAGGAGGGTGATGATACTGTTATGGACTAGATCAAACCCCCTAGAGATAGCCTGGATCCTAATGATTTCTTATTGCATGTAGGTTTGCTCGCTGAGCTTATTTGTATTTTAAAAAATTTTCTTATTTTAAGGCAAGTGCCAGGCGTTGCATTCCAGATGCAATTCCATTCGTCAAACCACCAGTCTTCAAGCAAAACTCACTTTAATCATACACTACAGTTAAAACACAACTAAAGAAAGAAGACATTGGAATAACTTAACTCTATTGGAAAATGTAACAGAATAATAGATTGTTTAACTACTAAACAGTAACTGTTCCAATTGAGTAACATCCCATAAACACACCCTTGGCAAAGGCAAATTCAGTAAAGTAGATTGTCTCACATACAATTCTAGCAGCAGGAAGAGAACCCCAGCTTTTAGCCGTGACAAAGAGAGGAATAAAAGTTTCCACATCCAGCTTCAAGACCTCAACAGCTACTTCTTCTGAAAAACTAAAATTGAAAATCCTGGTTCTGTGGGAACTTGACCCCACCAATTCAGGCTGCTTCTATTGTTCCAACTTTAAAATAAAATCCCAAGGACTCACACACTGTTTACCTTATCGGCTTCGGAAGAGACTACTCGTCACTTCTGCCTCAATCTTTGTTTTTTTACAAAACGGACAAAATACCTGTCTTAAAGCAATGGCATCATCATAATAGTCAGCAATAAGCTCCACACATTTCACAAGGACATCCAACAGATCAGTTTGTTGTCACTTGAAATGAGTTTGGGTACATTTTTGACCCATGCATTGAGCTTGCAGCATGCACCAGATTATCCAAGCAGCCAGTGTGGGAATGGGAAACAGCCGCTTTCAGGCAGCTCCGTGCCTGTCCATAACAAAATGAAGTTTTTGTATTGTAATACCTGTTGGTTCAGTGATTTCCAACTTCTGGAAATTCAGGCAATCCATAGCCACCCACTGATGCTCAGGTCGGTGTAGGGTTAAAGTTTCTGATAGTTAGGGCAGCGGGTAGTCTCACAATATGGAAGATGGCAGTCTGGGTCAGTGGAGGCCTAAAACTCCCTTGTAGGCCTTGCAGTAATAATCATTGTGGGGAAGGTGAAACAATAAGAATAGGAAAGAATGAAATGGGTCAATTGAAAAACTAATCACTGTGGTTCTTACCACCAAGTTGTTAGACCTCTGTCCGATTCAACATATAACAATTTTGAGCAATATCTATTTTATGCAATGGGTCTTGGCAGATTGCTTCATGTCAAAGCTAATTATGTTGCAGAGACATAAAGTGGATTCTATGTTTTTACTGAACAAGTGACTTATTGAGCAATAATCAGATGTCAAACACTCAAAAGGTGATTTGGGTTGCCATAATCTGCAGTACTGACTCTGGACAGGGTTTATCTGAGTAAGTCCCTTGCTTCCCAAGGTCACCATTTTAATATATGCAAACCTTTCAACCTCACATTTCTGCTCAGTTTCTTCATTACCCCTCATCTACACGTGCTTGAGAAGCTGAATAGGTCATATCACAAACATTGCTATTGTGAATCTGTGGGATAAAATGCTCCTGGGTTACACAGTACCAGCCAATGAGTGCATTTCCTGTTCTTCAACTGGGAAGGATCAAGGTCCACAGTTTCTCAGGCCAAGGAGATGGTCAAAGAATGTATCCAAATGTCTTTTCACAGCTCTATTGATTTAACCAAGTGGAATTATGTGTCAGTTAATGTGTGCAATGGCCACAAATAAGCAAGAATTACTGCTGGTAAAATAATCACATTGGGAATGGCCTTATGGAGAATATTGTAGATCCTGGAAATCTGAAAAATGTACAGAAACTGCTGGACATCTCATGGTGGCTCAGGAAAGCAATGGAATTTCTACAGCTCCTGAAGGCCACTCAGGAAACCCTGTCCAGTCTGCCTGCAGCCCCCCAAGCTGTGTCCACTGATAGGCAGTCAGTGGCCAATCCAAACATCGGGAAGAGGAGCTAACCTGTAGAAGTCATGTGTCACCCCTCCCTTGCTGGCAACCCTTTGGTGGAGGGAGGGGGTGGCACGGTGACTTAGTGGTTAGCACTGCTGCCTCAGTGCCAGGGACCCAGGTTCAATTCCAGCCTCGGGTGACTGTCTGTGCAGAATTTGTACATTCTCCCCATGTCTGCGTGGGTTTCCTCTGGGTGCTCTGGTTTCCTCCCACAATCCAATGATTTGTAGTTTAGGTGGATTGGTCATGCTAAATTGTCCACAGTGTTCAGGGATGGGTAGTTTGGGTGCATTAGTCAGGGATTAAATGTAGAGGAATGGGTCTAGGTAGGTTACTCTTTAGATAGTCGGTGTGGACTTTGGCCAAAGGACCTGTTTCCACATTGTAGGGATTCAATTCTATTCATCTCAATCCATCCAATTCCTGTCTCACCCCAGGGGTTCAGTGTCCACCTTCTGTGATGGCCTCAGGGAATTACCAACAGAAGCTGCCAGCCATGGACGAGCTGCTGGCTTCTGATTTGCTGCCAGATTTTGGGAATATGGTTTCGACAGAATCAGGGTCTTAATCATGTAAGAAGCCAGAAGCTGGCTAACAAAGAGCTTGAGTGCATGTTAACTGCATCAGGTCTTCTACACAGAAGTAACATCTGGGTCCCTCTAGTGGGAGGGACCCTGTTCATTGGAACTAAGTGTCCATTAATTCTGTTTCTCTCCCCACACATGCTGCCAGGCAGGCTGAGTACTCCCAGCCACAGGAATATGACTATTTGATTAGATTAGATTAGATTAGATTCCCTACAGTGTGGAAACAGGCCCTTTGGCCCAACAAGTCCACACCGACCCTCCGAAGAGCAACCCACCCAAACACCTTTCCCATCTGACTAATGCACCTAACACTATGGGCAATTTAGCATGGCCAATTCACCTAACCTGCACATCTGAGCATGTAATTCCTCACTTTACATTTGGAACTCATTTTCTTTTGGAATGCTATATTTAGAAATGAAATTAACTAAATAGTATGTTTGAGTTACAATGAATAGCGATGGACCCATCTATATCTGCCATTAGCTGCCAGGCAATGTCCAATACTCCAAGCAAGTGTGGGAAAAAGTTTCAGTCACTTTCTTTAACAGTCCACAGGGGAAATCAAAAACCCCAGTTAGATGTCCTGTACATTCTTAACCCGGTTCAGCCTCACAAGTGTACGATGTGGAACCTAAAGAAAGCAAACTGCCTAAAGAGAACTCTATTTCAGTAGGGTTCAGCTAATGGCTGCCAACATTCAGAGACAGGTACAAACTAACAGAACGTACTTTCCTGACACTGGTACAGATGGCAATGAATTTTCTTTTTAAAAAAGGGGGGCATCTCAATTACTGTAGGCAGTGGGAGAGGACAGCGTCACAGAATCTTAAATATCACTTTGACGATACTATTGGCTTTAAGAGCTGTATTTTGTCCTGCTTTTCTTTATAAACAGAGATTGAGACAGAGGTGTGACTATACAGATAACAGTTGTGAACATCCTCGTTAAATGTTCCTCTTAAATATAATTCAGATGTAAGATTTCCAACTCAGACAAGGAGCTGCAATCATTTGATTTCTTTTTGCCCTCAAGCAAGTCAGACTGCAATTGGATGATGGATTAAATTTGACCATCAAAACACCTCAAATTTAACCTAAACAAATGAAATCGTAACTCCTGTCTGCTGAAAAACACTGTAAAAGAGAGACTGAGAAGAGAAGTCCTAAACTCCAGAGACCTCAAGTACCAATTTTGGATTTAACCAGTTCACAAAGGAACAGTTAATGAGGATGTTCACAACTGTAATCTATATAATCACACCTCTGTCTCAACCGCTGTTTATAAAGAAAAGCAGGACAAAATACAGCTCTTAAAGCCAATAGTATCGTCAAAGTGATATGCTAATGAGACACAATATGTGTTATCACAGGATGTGATAAAGCATTATTACAGGAAGACAAAGTAGCCCACTTGATTGGCTCTCCATCCACCACCTTCAACATTCACTCCTTCCACCATCACACACAATGGCTGCAATGTGCACTATATGTAAGATGCGCTACAGAAATTCACCAAGGTACCTTCAATGGCACATTCCAAACTTGCGACCACTACCTTCTTGAAGGACAAGGGCAGCAGGTAGAGGGATCACCACAATCAGCAAGTTTCTCTCCCAGCCACTCACCAACCTGGACAAGTGATTCAATGTCACACGATGTTGCTCTCTCTTCCAACCCTGTGGAGTTGTGAAGACACAGTAAGATTTTTTTAATAAATGAGTGTTTCCTTATCTTGACAGACTCTGTAAGAAAGTCTCTAGCTGCACCACAAGATAAGAGTAAAATACATTTCCATTATGTGTGTTTTGATTTCCTAGCACAAAAATGATGCTTCTGTATGTCCAGGCAGAGGGACTCGGGGATCTGTTTATTACCATTCTGAGCTGTGCCAAAACACAAACTTCTCATGCCCAGAGAGAGGTTCACAAAAAAAACTTCATCACTCTTTAGTAGATTATCCCAAAGCATTTCTGTCTTGAATAATGACCTTCCATTATTTTGAGGATTTATTCAGATTGGAGGCTTTTTGAAAATGAGAAGCTTGTCAATGCTTGGCCTAGTTGGAAATGCATCTTTCTGATGCAAATCAAGGATTTGCTGACAAACTGACAGAAATCTTTTCACTTAGCATCAAGGCCCAGGTGTGCCCTGGTGACAGCATTTCAAAAGCAGTCACTAATATTTGGGGAAAGAGCTGTCAGTGTATGAAGTTATTGCCAACTGGGATTTTCCACTGCCCTCCTGTTCCTGCAGACATTGGCAAACCTGGGTGGTTCGCTGCACTCTCAGAGGCCCTTACTGTCTGCCCTGAGGAACTGCAGCACTCTGGAAAGACACACACAAACCAGCAACCTTGTTGCAAAAGCCATTTGTTTCTTTTGAATTAAGTGAGGGAGAGAGGCTCCCTTTTGAAGCACCCAATCCCTCAATTACCTTCATTGCTGCCTGCTGTGAACTGAAAGGTTTCTGTCTTAATTGGATGTCAAGCCCTGGTCATTAATAGGCCATCCTGGGAAAAATCACATCAGCTGCCTGCTCTCCAGACAGTGCAGGGTTCTGACATATGCTTCTGCCTGTTAGTTTAGATTAGATAGATACCCTACAGTATGGAAACAGGCCCTTCGGCCCAACACTGACCCTCCGAAGAGTAACCCACCCAGACCCATTTCCCTACATTTACCCCTGAGTAATGCACCTAACACTACGGGCAATTTAGCATAGCCAATTCACCTGACCTACACACCTTTGGACTGTGAGAGGAAACCGGAACACTCGGAGGAAACCCACGCAGACACAGGGAGAACGTGCAAACTCCACACAGACAGTCACTGAGGCTGGAATTGAACCCGGGTCCCTGGCGCTTTGAGGCAGCAGGGCTAACTGCTGAGCCACTGTGCCGCCCTGTTAGTGAGGCTTAGACACAGATTATTGGGGTGTAAGCATATCCATTCAGAGGGATCCAGCAAGCAGAGTCCAGGTAAATGCTGCAAACAATCAGCAGCAGATAGAGATTCAGCTATCAAAATGTTACTTCTACTTTGAGAAGCTGATTACAAAGCATAAAGTTTGACTTGTAAGTTTATAATGTAATTTAAAGCCCTTATTTAGATTGGTGCAGTGGAATGATTGCCAGGTATCCATTACTTGATATATTAACATGAGGTAGCAAATAGGCACCCTTATTAACAGAATATCAAGGTTAATGACTGGTTTGGACTCATCATCTTGAGAAACATGTTAACAACATTGGGCTAACTGTGCAAGAACATGTGAAAGTATAACTGTAGTGTTAAATGCTCATTAAAATGTTACTATCCATTGATCAAAAGCACTTTGAAGAAAACCATGAGCCCCGGGCTTCACTGAGCCCTTCACTCATTATGCTGCTATACTGGCTTCCATTCTGTCCAAGTCACGCATTATCGATAAGTAAATAAATAAATGCTGGGCTTCTGAAAGAAATGCATTTTTAATTCACTAAACTATCATCGCAGAAAATGAGACGCAAGCTTCCTAGGAGAAGAAAACTTATTAAAAATTGCAGGGAGCATTTTTTTTTCTGGGAAGTTTCTTCATCACCTCTTTAAATTTTAAAGCTTTTTTTTTGTCTGGAGCATAGAGCAGGGTTCTCCTGAGGAATCTATTGAAGCACTCTGGGTCAGAATAGACTATAAATTTGAAACATTTCATTGAAACATTTAATGTTTAGGGTCCAACTATCGGAACTGCTTAACCATTTTCACTCCAACTATTTGTATCCTCTTTTACAGAAAATAAATTGCAAGGCAACAGAATTGAATAGTATGAATAATGCACAACTCTGATCGTTATGAAGTAGACTATTTTCCTGAGTGGAATCCTGCATACTGATTGGTTAACTAGGGGAATCGCTAAAATAGACTTAGAAACAAGAATCCTCATTTTTTTCACATATTCTGATCGATGTTCAGAAGCTAAATTTAATGACAGTTCAACACTGTATTTCATAAGGTATGCTATGTAAATGCCATTAGAAAGATTGCTAACTGCCTGATATCATGACATTGCAGATGGAGATGGATACAAAACAGCTGTAGATCTTGACAACATTCAGACGATCATAGTTAAGGTTTGAGCTCCAGCATTAGATAGGTCACTAACTAAGTTGCTTCAGTATAATTTCAACCCTGGAATCTATCCCACATTGTGGAAAATTGCCCAGCATTGTGCTTCCCACAAAAGGCACGGACAAGTCCAAATCAGCCAATCATCGTCCCATTGGCTGACTCAATAATCAATAAAGTAATGGAAGGCGTCAACATGAGTTCCATCAAGCAGCATTTATTCACCAGTTACCTACTCAATGGAAGCTCAGTTTGAATTCCTCTAGGACCACTCAGATCCTCACTTCATGACAGTGTTAAAAGAGCTGACCTCAGAAAGTTTGATAAGAGTGATTGCCCTTGACATCAAGGCAACATTTGACTGAATGAGCCCCAGCAAATTGAAGCTGATGGGAATCAGGGGGAGAACTCTCCACTGGTTGGAGTCATACTGAGCACAAAGAAGCTGATTGTGGTTATTGGGTTCAAAACTTTCAGTCCCAGGGCATCACAGTAGAGTTTTTGAGGGTAGTATCCTAGGCCCAACCATTTTCAGAGGCTTCATCAACGAGCTTCTTCCCAATGTAACATCAGAAGTTGAAATGTTTGCTAATAATTGCACAATATTGAGCACCTTCAAAACTCCTAAGATACTGAAGTAGTCCATCTTCATATGCAGCTAGACACTGAACAACAACATTCTAATTTGGGTTGATATGTGACAAGCAATGTACAATATAGTTTGCAACACATGATTGGCCATATTGGAATATTCTGATTTTAAAATGTGAGTAGTGGGACTTAGAAAATGACAGAGCATTTCTCCAGCCTTGGTCATAACACAGGGACAAGTCAGGTATGTAATGGAATTCTCTTGATTTGTCTGGGGGAATGCAGCTGCAAAAACACACATTCTATTCTGAAGAAGGCAATCCGCTTGATTGGCACTCAGTCTACCACTTTCAACATTCACCTCCTCCAACACCAGTACACACAGGCAACACTGTGTACCCACAAGAAGCATTGCAGCAACTCACCATAGCTGCTTTCAATGTCTTGAGCTCTAGATCCTGAAAGGACAAATACAGTGCACACATGGGACACTATCGACAGAAAGTTCCTGTCTAAGTCAAACCATCCTGTCTTGGAACTGTATGACTGTTCTTTCACCCTCACTGAGTTAATATTCTGGAACTCCCTCTTTAAACAGCACTGTGGTTGTCCCTATACCAAAGACTATAACAGTTCAAAGACAGCTCACCACCATCTTCTCAAGGGAACTTATGCATGGACAACAAATCCTGGCCTTGACAGAGATATCTACACCCCAAGATGAATAAAAATAATCACCAGAATGGCATTGAGATAGTGTTCTTTACAGGATTCCTGTTGTATTCTACATATTGTAAAGGAACTGATATAAGAGATTCTTTATGTAAAGGCAGGAGATTGATTGCATATAACAGGTTAGAGAGCAGGAGTAGGATGTATGTTGTGATCCAAGTGCACAATTATTTATTTGAGAGTTTGGAATTAGAACTATCAGCATGTGAGCTTTGGTTCGTGCTTATGAAGCATTGAGTGATTAGCTTGAAATAATTCTGGAGCAATGGTAATTTATTTTTTAAAGAACTGTTTACGAGAGATAGTGCTTGGAGGCTAACGGGAAACTTATTTACATTGGGAGAACTTTCGCAACAAAACTAAGGAAACAATGTAATGTATTAGGCTTCAATTATGAGAATCCTAATTGTTTGGCCTAGGGAAAACACACATAACTGCAAAGTCCTTTTAGGTTCAATTTGCAGAAGCCATGTATGAAACAGAGCGTATAAAATAGCTTCTCCTGAAGAATGGAAATAATGTAGAACTGCTTAGTGTCATGGACTAGGCTAGACACCTACAAAACATTTCAAGAAAATGCCCCAGACCCTAAATTTGCTAGTTGTTTTAAGCAGGAGTGGCATAGCTGGTCAAACACTTAGTTTTAAACAAAACAGAATTTATTTACAAGATTATGGAATGAAACACAAAAAAAAGAGAACAGAATATAGAATAACTTATCTGAGAACCCAACAGACTAATCCCAATTTAGTCATGCTGTTCCCAATACTTGCAATAATCCCCAAGAATACCCATTGGCACAAAAACAAACACAAGGTCTTAGAGGAGAGAGAGAGAGAGATGGCAGCATGGAATACCTTCTTCCATATAGCTGTTTCTTGGATCAGCAGCCTTAAATCTGCCTGACTGCTTTCAGTGAATAGCCAGACTGCCAAAAGCCAAATCAAACCAGAGAAAAGCTGAGCTGGAAGCATTGGCCACTCCCCTTTCATTGTACAAGTGTTTTCTTTTAACTTGACAGCCTTTTGCCTGAGGCAGTATCTCTTAGCTATAATCAAATTGGCCCTAAAAGCCCTCAAACCCAGATTTTTCAGAACCTGTGCTTTCCGACCATCTGACAAAGACGAAGAAAACATAACTTTATTAAAGGAGCAGCATCATCACACCTCCCCTCTTTAAAAAAATAAACCATCAATATAGAGATTTACAAAATTATGAGGGGCATGGATAGGATAAATAGACAAAGTCATTTCCCTGGGGTCGGGGAGTCCAGAACTAGGGGGCATAGGTTTAAAGTGAGAGGGGAAAGATATAAAAGAGACCTAAGGGGCAACTTTTTCACGCAGAGGGTGGTACGTTTATGGAATAAGCTGCCAGAGGATGTGGTGGAGGCTGGTACAATTGCAACATTTAAGAGCCATTTGGATGGGTATATGAATAGGAACGGTTTGGAGGGATAAGGGCCGGGTGCTGGCAGGTGGGACTAGATTGGGTTGGGATATCTGGTCGGCATGGATGGGTTGGACCGAAGAGTCTGTTTCCATGCTGTATATCTCTATGACTCTATGACTCTAATATCCAAAGACTGCTTCATTTTAAAACCGCTTAATCTTAAATTGTTCGTACACCACACCACACATATACATTACATTGACAATAATCATGTAAACATGAATTACTACATTCTGGTTCAGTCTGTTTTACTCTGCCACCAACACCTCCTTTTCTCATTCAAGGCTTGGCAATGCGTTGGCAATCATGTTTTCTCATCCTGCCACATGCACAATTGTCAAATTGAATGGCTGTAACAACAAGCTCCATTTAAACAGTCCAGCATTTGTGTCCTTAAATTCTGCCACAAACTTCAACGGGCAGTGTATATGATTGTCTCAGATACATTACTAGGAACATAAACATTGAAATGTTTTAATGCCAGCACCAAGCTCAAAGGCTCCTTCTTCACTGTCAGATACTTATGCTGATGAATGTTCAGTTTCCTGGAGAAATACCCAATTGGTCTTTCTGTCTTCTTGTCATCTTCCTGCAAGAGCACAGCACTGACATCCACATCACTTGCATCGATAGCCACCTTGAATGGCTTTGAGTAATCCGGAGTGGCTAATACCGGGACAGTGGTTAACACAGCTTCCAGGCTGTCAGATGCTTTCTGACAGTTTGTTGTCCACTGAAGCTTCCTCAAATGCAGGAATAGGTATTAATGGTGTGGGTTTTGTTACTGCCTGTGGTTTTCCAATTACCTGACATGCATAACATGTCTGGCAACATTCAACTACATCCTTGTGCAGTCCAGGCCTGTAAGAATGTTTTTGTATTTTGGGTTTTGGGTTTTGTATTGGGTTTTCTCACTCCTATATGACCCCCTAGTGGTAACTCATGCACTACCCGCAACACCTCCTTTCTATAACCCACTGACAATACGACTTGATGACCTTCTGCCCATTTCTCATCTGCCTGAAGATGTACTGGTCTGCATTTCCTCATTAAGACATAATTTTTAAGATAATAACACTCAGGGATACATTTGGATTCTCTTCCTGTGTATGCCTTTTGATATAATTGCTTTAAATTTTCATCTTTCTGCTGCAAATCAGTTGATTTATTTAAAGGTATCTGCTGTGTCATCTATCTGCTCCTGGTTTGTGTGAACCATCTGATCAAACAGGGTCTCTGTTAATGCCATTTCAACTCTCTGATCTGTACTCTTTGATCTCTCCTATTTCAACAGGTGACTTTGTGACCTCGTTATCACATAGTCAGGAAAGATCCCAGAATATGTGTCCTGCAATAGTTCAGTTGCCTGAGTTCCCACTGGCCTTTCAACCACAGTAGGCAGCACTCCTACCTGTGAACCAGCTACGTCATTAGCAAGGAAAAATTGTATTCCTAGAGCTGAGAGTTTGTCCAGTACTCCAACCACGACTTCTACACTCTTCACTGGAAACTCTAACCTCACTTTACATAATTGAGTGCTTCTTGTCTCAACGTGAGCTCCCGTTCACTTTTTCGAGCAAAAGTCCGCTAAAGTATACCTCCCCATCTTTCAACATCACAGATTGAGAGGATCCTGTATCTCTCAATATTGTAATCCCTTTACCTGCTGCTCCTGGCCTCTGTGAATAAACTTTACCATCGCAGGTATACGGTTTAAGAAGATCTGGCACTTCCTCCTTAACCAATCTCTGACCAGGTTGTACATTCTGGTGCAGCTTTCTAGCCTCCACTGTGCTTTCCATTACCACACCATCAAAATTCACTGGCTTATCCTGTTTTCCTACATTTGGCTTCCCAGTACTTTTCCTAACTTACCAATACTGTGATTTCATAGAACATAGAGCATAGAATGTTACAGTGCAGTACAGGCCCTTCGGCCCTCAATGTTGAGTTGATCTGTGAAATTATTTTGATGTCCATCTAACCTACACTATTCCATGATTATCCATATGTGTGTCCAATGACCATTTAAATGCCCTTAATGTCGGTGAGTCTACTACTGTTGCAGGCAGGTCATTCTACATCCCTACTACTCTCTGAGTAAAGAAACTACCCCTAATATCTGTCCTAAATCTATCACCCCTCAATTTAAATCTATGTCCCCTTGTGTTAGCCTTCACCTTCCGAGGAAAAAAGCTCTCACTGCCCACCCTATCTAACCTTCTGATTATCTTATATGTCTTGATTAAGTTACCTCTTAACCTTCTTCTCTCCAATGAAAACAGCCTCAGCTCCCTCAGCCTTTCGTCATAAGACCTTCCTTCCGTACCAGGCAACATCCTAGTAAATCTCCTCTGAACCCTTTCCAAAGCTTCCACATCCTTCCTATAATGCAGTGACCAGAACTGTATGCAATACTCCAGGTATGGCCTTACCAGTGTCCTGTACAACTGAAGCATGACCTCGTGGCTCCGAAACTCAATCCCGCTACCAATAAACACCAACATACTATATGCCTTCTTAACAATCCTATCAATCTTGGTGGTAACTTTCAGGGATTTACGTATCTGGACACCGAGATCTCTCTGTTCATTGACACTACCAAGAATTTTACCATTAGCCCAGTACTCTGCATTCCTGTTATTTCTTCCGAAGTGAACTAACTTCAAGCTTTTCCGCATTAAACTCAATTTGCCACTTAGCCAAGCTCTGCACCTTATCTATGTCCCTCTGTAATCCACACCATCCTTCTGCACTATCCGCAACTCTGCCTACCTTAGTGTCATCCTCAAATTTACTAACCCATCCTTCTACGCCCACATCCAGATCATTTATAACAATGACAAACAGCAGTGGCCCCAAAACAGATCATTGTGGTACACCACTGGTAACTGAGTTCCCGGATGAACATTTCCCATCAACCACCATCTTCTGTCTTCTTTCAGCTAGCCAATTTCTGATCCAAACCGCTAAATTACCTTCAATCCCAAAACTCCATATTTTGTGCAATAGCCTTTTGTGTGGAACCTTATCAAATGCCTTACTGAAGTTCACATACACTACATCAACCACTTTACCTTCATCCACCTGTTTTGTCACCTTCTCAAAGAACTCAATAAGGTCAGTGTGGCACGACCTACTCTTCACAAAACTGTGTTGACTATCTCTATTCGAATTATTCCTTTCCAGATGATTTTAATTCCTATCTTGCATAATCTTTTCCAACATCTTACCCACAACCGAAGTAAGGCTCACTAGTTTATAATTACCAGGGTTGTCGCGACTCCCCTTCTCGAACAAGGGAACAACATTTGATATCCTCCAGTCTTCTGGCACTACTCCTGTCAATAATGATGACATAAAGATCAAAGCCAAAGGCTCTGCAATCTCCTCCCTGGCTTCCCAGACAATCTGAGGATAAATCCCATTCGGCCCAGGGGTCTTATCTATTTTCAGATCTTCCATAATTGCTAAATCCTCCTCATTGTCAACCATGATCCCATCTAATTTAATAGCCTGGATCCTCCTATTCTCACTAACGTTGCTCTTTTCCAATGTGAATACTGACAAAAAGTATTCATTGAGCACTTCCCCTTTGTCCTCAGATTCCATACACAGTTTTCCACTACTATCTTTGATTGGCCCTAACCTTACTCTGGTCATGCTTTTATTCCAGATATACATATAGAAGGCCTTAGGGTTTTCCTTGATCTATCCAGCAACAACTTATCATGTCCCCTCCTGGGTCTTCTTAGCCCTCTCTTTAGATCTTTTCTGGCTAACTTATAACTCTCAAGCACCCTAAGCATTCACTCCTCATCCTCACATAAGCCTTCTTCTTCTTCTTGACAAGAACTTCAACTTCTTTAGTAAATCATGGCTCTCTCTCTCGACAATGTCTTCCCTGCCTGATAGGTATATACTTATCAAGGACTTGCAGTAGAAGGACTTGAATAAGCTCTACATGTCAAGGATGTCCATCCCCTGCAGTTTCCTTTCCGAACCTATGCATTGTCAATCTTGTCTAATCACATCATAATTGCCTTTCCCCCAGTTATGTCTCTTACCCTGCGGTATATACCTAGCTCTGCCCAATGCTATTATAAACATAACCAAGTTATGCTCACCTACCTCCAAATCTAACACCTGGCTGGGTTCACTCCCTACTATCAAATCCAATTCCTGGTTGGCCTGTCTACATACTGGTGCTTGGTAGTGAACCAGGCCAAATGTTTGATCTAGTGGGAGAACACTTTGGAAGCTTATGTGATGATGAGATGAGATGGTTCAGATAAGGCAATGGAGAGTTCCAGATTAGCTAGGAAGGATTTAAAGAGAGAGAGTGAAGAAGAGCAAAGAGAGGACATGAGCAGTCTTTAACAAGTAAAATAAAGGAGAACCCTAAAGTTTTCTATAAGTATGTGAGGAATAAAAGGATGACTAAGGTAAGAATAAAGTCAGTCAAAGACAGAAGTGGGAAGTAGAGTGTGCACCCTGTGGAGATTGGAGCGGTGCTAAATGAACATTTCTCATTGGTTTTCACTCAGGAAAAGGAGAATATTGTAGAGGAGAAGAATGAGATACGAGATATTAGACTAGAAAGGATTGAGGTTAGTAAGGAGGAGGTGTTATCAATTCTAGAAGGAGTGAAAGTAGACAAATCCTCTGGTGGATTTATCCGAGGATTCTCTGGGAAGCTAGGGAGGAGGTGTTGGAGCCATTGGCTTTGATCTTTGAGCTGCCATTGACTACAGGTTTAGTACCAAAGCACTGGAGGATTGCAAATGTTGTGCCCTTGTTCAAGGAGGGCAGTAGAGACGACCCAGGTAATTATAGACCAGTGAGCCTTACGTCTGTTGTCAGAAAAGTTTTGGAAAGGATTATAAGAGGTAGGATTTATAAACATCTAACAAGCAAAAATTTGATTTCAGATAGTCAACATGGTTTCGTCAAGGGCAGGTCATGTCTCACAAACCTCATTGAGTTTTTTGAGAAGGTGACCCAAGCATGTGGATGAGGGTAGGGCAGTTGACGTGATGTACATGGACTTTAGTATGGTCTTTGATAAGGTTCCGCATGGTAGACTGTTGGAGAAAATGCAGAGGCATAGGATTGAGAGTGACTTAGCAATTTGGATTAGAAACTAGCTTTCTATAAGAAGGCAGCGAGTGGTGGTTGATGGAAAATATTCAGCCTGGAGTCCGGTTACTGGTGATGTGCCATAAGGATCTATTTCGGGACCACTGCTGTTTGTCATTTTTATAAATGATTTAGACGCAGGCATGGGTGATTGGGTTAGTAAATTTGCAGATGACACTAAAGTCGGTGGAGTAGTGGACAGTGTGGAAGAATGTTACAGGTTGCAGGGGGACTTGGATAAATTGCAGAATTAGGCTGAGAGATGGCAAATGGAGTTCAATGCAGATAAATGTGAGGTGATTCACTTTGGGAAGAATAACAGGAAGGCAGAATACTGGGTAAATGGAAAGATTCTTGGTAGTGTGGATGTGCAGAGGGATCTTGGAGTCCATGTACATAGATCCCTGCAAGTTGCCACCCAGATGGATAGTGCTGTTAAGAAGGCATACAGTGTGTTAGGTTTCACTGGTAGAGGGATTGAGTTCCGGAGTTGCAATATCATGCTGCAACTACACAAAACACTAGTGCGGCTGCATTTGGAATATTGTGTACAGTTCTGGTCCCCATATTTCGGGAAGGATGTGGAAGCATTGGAAAAGGTGCAGAGGAGATTTACCAGGTCTGGAGGGAAAGTCTTATGAGGAAAGGCTGAGAGACTTGGGTTTGTTCTCATTGGTAAGAAGAAAGCTAAGAGGGGATTTGATAGAGACATACAAGATGATCAGAGGATTAGATAGGGTAGACAGTGAAAGTCTTTTTCCTAGGATGATGACGTCAGCTTGTATGGGGAGCATGGCTACAAATTGAGGGGTGATAGTTTTAAGACAGATGTCAGAGGCAGGTCCTTTACTCAGAGAGTGGTAAGGGTGTGGAATGCCCCACTTGCCAATGTAGTTAACTGAGCCACGTTAGGGAGATTTAAACAATCCTTGGATAAGCACATGGATGATGATGGGATAGTGAAGGGGGATGAGCTTAGATTAGTTCACAGGTTGGTGCAACAGTGAGGGCCGAAGGGCTTGTTCTGCGCTGTATTGTTCTATGTTCCAAAACCCTCCTGCACACATTGAACAAAAACTGATCCATCTAAACTATTGAACTATAGCATTCCCAGTCAATGTTGGGGAAGTTAAAGTCCCCCATAACAACTACCCTGTTACTTTCACTCCTATCGTGAATCACCTTTGCTATCCTTGCCTCTACATCCCAGGAATTTGGAGGCTAATAGAAAACTCCCAACAGGGTGACCTCTCCTTTCCTGTTTCTAACCTCAGCCCAAACTACCTCAGTGGATGAGTCTTCAAATGTTATCTCAGCTGCTGTAATACTACCCTTGATTAACAATGCCACACCACTACCCCTCCTTTTACCATCTTCTTTGTTCTTACTGAAACTGTTCTGTGTTCTATGTTCTATATGCCAAGGTCAAACTCTCTCTCTTTCTTTCTTTCCTCTCTTTCTCTTTCTTTTTTTGTTCTGCTGAAGTGATTTGTTCTTTTTCTCTTTCCTCTGCTTGTATTCGTAATTCAAATGGTTTCATTTCTGTTGCCCTTTCTTGTCTTTTGCCTCTAACTCAGGCAGTTTCATTTTCAGTTGAGCTTTAGCCATCTCAAAGGATTGTGATGGTGTTTCCAGCAAATCTAAATGCTGAGCTATTGCTGTAATTATCTCTCCTTTCCTCATGGAAGGAGGCAGCTCCAGCTTGTCTGATAATTCCAGCAGCTTGGCCTTAATCACCTTTTCCCAATCTATCAAAGTCATTTCTTCCACCTCAGAAAACTTGTGGTGACTGAAAACTTGTGGTGCTGTCCCACAATTTAAACCAACCGAATTCAACAACTGGAACAAAATACACTAACACGTGCCAATCGCTGCCTTCGAGTCCAACAACCCTAATCCCAATTTGGAACGACAGAACAAATCCCAGACTAGCCACCAATCTGTTATGGACCAGGCCAGACGTCTTCAAAACTTTTAAAGACAGTGGCCCAGACCATAACTTTGCTAGTTGATTTAAATGGGTGTCAAGTAGACATTTCAGGAATAATGCAGCCAGCCAAACCACTTAGTTTTAAACAAAACAGAATTTATTTACAAGATGGCCAAATGAAACACTAATAAAACAGAACAGAACACAGAAAACCTTAAGCCATCTGACAACCCAACAGATTATCCCAACTGAGTGATTCTGCTCCCAAAACTTGCAACAATCTCCATAAACACCCCTTGGCACAAAAGGTAAAATTAAACTCAGGGTCTTACAGGAGAGAGAGAGAGAGATGGCATCATGGAACACCCTCTTCCATTTGGCTGTTTCTTGGCTTAACAGCCTCAAACTGCCTGACTGCTTTCAGTGAATAGCCAGACCGCCAAAGAAAAATCAAACAAGAGAAAAGCTGAGCTGGGAGAACTGGCCACTGCCCTTTCATTGGACGAGTATTTTTTTTTTAAACTTGAAAGCCTTTTTCCTGAGACAATATCTATTAGCACTCATCAAATTGACCCAAAAACCCATCAACCCAACCTGTGCTTTACGACCTCCTGAAAATAAAACCAAGAACAACATAACTGTGTTAATGGAGCAGCATCATCACATATGTAAAATGTTACCTCAGTGTAAGTAATTTAGTTCGTAAGTTCAAGACCAAAAGAGCTTGTTTAATACCCTGAAGGGGTTATTTGTAGCTGAGAAAATCTAAGCTCAATTGTATGAATACTCAAGAAAGAGGCTATAACATCCTAAAGATGAAAACAAAGCATTAATTAAGTTAGACTTTACAGATAGAGTCATAGAGTCATAGAGATGTACAGCATGGAAACACACCCTTCGGTCCAACCCGTCCATGCTGACCAGATATCCTAACCCAATTTAGTCCCACCTGCCAGAACCTGGCCCAAATCCCTCCAAACCCTTCCTATTCATATACCCATCCAAATGCCTCTTAAATGTTGCAACTGTACCAGTCTCCACTACATCCTCTGGCAGCTCATTCCATACACTTACCACCTTCTGCGTGAAAAAGTTGTCCCTTAGGTCTCTTTTATATCTTTCCCCTCTCACCCTAAACCCCTCTCACCCTCTAGTTCTGGACTCCCCAAACCCAGGGAAAAGACTTTGTCTATTTATCCTATCCATGCCCCTCATAATTTTGTAAACTTCTATAACGTCACCCCTCAGCTTCCGAAGCTCCATGGAAAACAGCCCCAGCCTGTTCAGCCTCTCCCTATAGTTCAAATCCTCCAACCCTGGCAACATCCTTGTAAATCTTTTCTGAACCCTTTCAAGTTTCACAACATCTTTCTGATAGGAAGAAGACCAGAATTGCATGCAATATTCCAACAGTGGCCCAACTAATGTCCTGTACAGCCGCAACATCTGCAAACTTACTAACTGTACCTCTTATGCTCGCATCCAAATCATTTATGTAAATGACAAATAGTGATAAAGAACAGAATTTGTTCTGGAGTGAGTTCTGTTAAAGGAGTTCTGTTGGGATTAACATGATTGCATTTTACTGTGTGTTTTAAAATCTTTCTACTTGTGTTCCACATAAATAGTTGGACTTATTCACTTTTCCTTCATTTAACTTTTGTTATAAACTTGTTTTAGTTTTGAAACCAAATCTATAGCATTTTGAGCTTGTATTTCTTAAGATCCCACACTGGTAAAATAAAATAAAAATAAAAATGATCCATTAAAAAATTTCAGGCTGTGATCTGACTTGTCCAGTGTCTGGAGTATGTTTGGAATGGAGTTGAGTGGAGTTGTGTAGGCTCTGTTGAGAGTGAACACTGATGTACTCAATGGGCCAAATGGCCTGTTTTTGTGCTGTAAATTCTATGTAATGATCTGTTTATAAATGCAAACACAAATATACTCTTTTATGTAAAAACATACTCAACTATTTTTAAAAGTAATCAAAATCATATGGGTGTGTGAATATATTTTAATTCCCTTGTACACTTGTAATGTGGACGATGAGAGATGATTTGATGTATGTTGCAATGTTACATTATATCCAAATTTATGAAGATCCACCAAATCTTGAGAATCATGTTATAGTAATGGATTTATCCCCAGCTGTTCTTTCCACTGTGTGAAATACATCTTCCCCCATTAATGAGCTTGTCTACTAAAGTATTGGCCAGAAAGTTTGTACCTTTAACTAGTGCTGACAGCTCCTCTCCCTGCCACAGTTTTACTTTATCTATCAACATTGTGGCTGCTGACTTCCTCAGTGTTGCTTTGCAAGAGAGTGGGGATGCTTTGCTGAAAACTGCTCAAGTGATTTCATTGCAGCACTTCAGAAACCTTTGCCTTCAGGAAGTGACAGGGCTCTACTATTTGTCGCTGGAAATGTGTTGCTGGAAAAGCGCAGCAAGTCAGGCAGCATCCAGGGAACAGGAGAATCGACGTTTCGGGCACAAGCCCTTCTTCAGGCTTGTGCCCGAAACGTCGATTCTCCTGTTCCCTGGATGCTGCCTGACCTGCTGCGCTTTTCCAGCAACACATTTCCAGCTCTTATCTCCAGCATCTGCAGACCTCACTTTCTCCTCTACTATGTGTCGTACACAGAATTGAACCAACATTTTGCACAAACATTACCTCTTGTGCTTTGCCCCTTCTTTCTATTTCAAAGGGTGAAGTGATACAGAAGGACCATCAGCTGGAACAATGGCGGTGTTACTGACAACAACAGTGTGCATTTCTGTTGTGCCTTTACAGTAAGAAAATGTCCTCAGTGCTCCACAGTGTTGTTCTCAAACTTTGACATCACAAGGAACGTAAGGAAAGATAGAAGCAGGTTTTCAAACAGGTCAATTGTGACAGAGTGACTTAGAATCCCTACAGTGTGGAAGTAGACCATTTGGCCCATCAACACTGTCCCCATGACTTGTCCTACCTGCCTATCTTCTTTTCCACCTATCCACTCCACCCTCCTCTCTGACCTATCACCTTCATCCCATCCCCATCCACCCATTGTACTCTATGCTACTTTCTCCCCACCCCCACCCTCCTCTCAATTATCTCTCCACCCTTCTGTGCTTTTCCAGCACCACTAATCCAGAATCTGGTTTCCAGCATCTGCAGTCATTGTTTTTACCACATTTGGCCCATCAAGTCCACACCAACCCTTCAAAGAGCACCCCACCCAGTCCCACTGCCCCCTATCCCTGTAACCTTGCATTTCCTATGGCCAATCCATCTAACCCTGCACATCTTTGCACTGTTGGAGGAAACCCATGCAGGCACAGGGATAATGTGCAAACTCCACACAGTCACCCAAAGGTGGAATCAAACCCAAGTCCCTGGTGCTGTGAGGCAGCAGTGTTAACCACTGAGCCACCGTGTTGCCTTAAAGGAGAAGAAAGAGGTGGAGAGATTTAGGGAAGGAAATCCACTTTTTGTGGCCTAAGAAACTGAAGGTGTGGTGAAAATGATGGATGCTTAACAGAGGTGTGCAGAGACATCAGGTGGATATGGGGCTGAAAGAGGTCATGGATTAGAAATCAAAGGTCAGTAAAATGTCACCTCAGAGGTAAAACCGCTGAAATTCCTGAATGATTCTCATTGATAGATTGGCCTTATCAAGGTTTCATAAATGCTCTTTCCTTGATCCAAGCACACAGTTACCTGCTACCTCTCATGTGTTATGCCGGCTACAGTTTAACTGAACTCCCCGGTGGAGTTGTGTTGACATGATGCAGTGCACATTCTGTACATTGTGGACCTGAAGCACAAGGGATATTGCTTTGTAGGATTACATCATTCCCATTGCGAATTGGAGAAGTGGAGAAACAGCAAAAGTAGGCAAGTTTAAATTGATAATTAACGACAGTCAATTATTCATTTTGTAAGTACACTCCTAATAAATATAGTTTGCATTGACAATATGCTCTTTGGCATTTCTGTAGGCTGACACCTCATATAAATAGGAAGGAAAATAATATATACATTACATTGCCATTTCACTGACAACAGTCTTCGTGGCACATGTCCCAAAGCATGAATCATATACTGACAGGACCTTGAACTAACCTAAAAGAAAATCATCATCAGGAATGCAATGAGGCACATGGGACACAGGCCTGGTGAGAGAATCAATAAATCATTTGACTTCCATTCCGTTACATACCCACAGGATCAATCTTGGAGCTGTGTCCATGGCAACAATGCACCAAAGATGTAGCCCGTTTTGATATCAGTGAGGCAGTGGCTATTTGACTAATGACTGAAGGTTATACACTGAACACTCTGCAGTACCCTACACTGCTTTCAGAATAGCCAGTTTCAGCAAGGAATTCCTTGTAGGTAATCAGGTAACATCTGTTAGATTCAAAAGTTCATTAACACAAGGCGTTAAGGCCTCAATATAAAATGCAAACTAATCGAAGATTTCAAATGAAGCAAAACTTTAAAAGCACCGACGTATACTTTGTTCTCAGTCCATCTGTAAGTCCATGACTGCCCGGCTGGGTGGTGCTTTGATTAGTTGGTTCCTGTGGTTGCATTGTGGGAAGAAGAAAAAGAAGACTTGCATTTATGTAGTGCCTTTCAAGATCTCAAAACCAATGAAGAGTCTTTTTTTGAAATGCAGTAACTGCTGTAGGGGAAGTGACAGCAAATCTGGGCACAGCAAGATCCCACAAACACCAATGCGGTGACTAGCAGATAAACTGTCTCTTTTTTGTAGTGTTGATAGTAGGATAAATATTGGCCAGGACAGCAAGAAGGCCATCCCTGATTTTCTCTGAACTAGCTCTGTGGAACATTTCAGATCTCCTCGAGGGGGCAGGCAGGAATCCCTTTAACATCTCATATGAAAGATGGCACTTCCAACAGTGCAGCACAGCACTGGAGTGTCAACTTAGATCTGTGTGAAGTCCGTTTGGCTTTTATTTGTAACTACACAGTGCAAGATACGTCAGCTGGGGATAAACATGAATGCTGCAAGAGCAAATGTTTGACAAATATAAATTACAGCGTCAGAATTTCAGAGGTGAACAATTCTGGCTGCTGGCAGCTTGCCTACCTCCTATTCCCAACATAAATTGGTTTATGGTTCTCAGAATGAACCATTACCCACTTCTCATTATCCTTAATATTCGTTAAGACTGTGAATGTACCAACATGCTGTGCACATCTGCAACATATCGGCCTATGTCCTGAGGTTGATCTTTCTTCTTATTAATCTCTGGTTCTGGAACCAAGAAATGCCTTCGGATATGTTATTGGGTTAAAATCACAATATAATGAAAAGTTATTGTTGTTAAGGTAGATGAAAGAGACAATATTTGTAGGTCCAATTTGCTTGTCATCTTGTGCTGATCCATCTCAGCTGTGTTTGAGTCTTTGTCAAAGAGAGAAAAGGTACAGAGAACATCCTTCAGTCTTGTCCAAGTTGTTTACACAAGTGTCTACCTTTTAACAAGTCGTTTTTTCTGTTGTTTAAGCACTTCAGTGAGAGAAAGATGGCAGAGTCTTTAACCTTGAAATGGTTAAGAATGCGATGAGAGTTTGAGAGCCATCACAGAACTCACAGAAGCTGAGCATTACGGTTTTTTTTTTGGAACTGGTCCTGTTTTATAAAATAATGAAGGAAACTTGAACTCAGTCTCTCCAGCCTGTGTGAAGTTTGGAGCATGTGTCGATGATGAGTAGACTTTTCATGTCAAGTTTTGTGGATATATTTGGAAAAATGAAATGAAGGGAATCATCATTCTATACTTGAAGCACTGCTCTGAATGAATAAGTGATGCAGGGACTTAAACAGCAGTGTGAAAGCTGCTTTGCCTCAGATTTAATCCTTCTGAATCCAGAAAGTTCATACTTCTTATTTTTGAAATATTATTTAGCAAATCAAACATTATAATGTATAAAGCAAATAGAAAGACTAAATCATGTGAATGAAGGACAAAAAAAAGACTCGCATCTAGAAAACTTCATAACCTCACAAACTCCACAAGTTCTTTACAAACGATGAAATGCTTCCAGTATTCCGATAAACAATGTCCTACTTTATTGCAATGGAAACACTTCGGCCTTTCATTTTCACCTCCACCCTCCATATTTATGATCTGAACAGAAGGTATCGGGGCATTCCCAGCTGTCTTGTTTTCACATTGGCTAGTTGCCATCCTTTCAAGCTCCCATCCTCTATCCTTCCTGAGTTTATGGGGGTGAGGGCTAAATGTTTATTTTGTAAAAATGAGCTCATAATTTTCAGCTACTATTGCAGTCCATCTAGCAGTTGCAATGTCTTGGTTTTCAACATGAGTTCTTATAACAAAGGGTAGTGAGTTTTTAAATTATTTTAAGAAAGTGAGCTCTTTGAGAACTTCATAGGTAATTTCAACTTACAATGTTTGCATGCACCTCTCAAAATTATTTTGCTTAACCCTTTCAAATTCGGTGTAGGTTTGTCTATGCTGTTTCCTTAAATGTCAAAGCTTTTGCCTCGATGCGTTCAGAACTAATGCATACATGCTAGGTTTTTTTACTGGTGTCATACATCTGGAAACCTCCTCTCTCAGTGAAACATAAATTTCTTATGCTTTATCCATCAATAGGCAATGTCCAGTTTTCCTTTGGCCAATTAATTTGTCTCACTACTTTCTCAAATGACATGAAGAATGCATCCACATCCTTTTCCTAAAATTGTGGTAAAATGTTTACAATTTTAAACATTTCCTTATCGGATTTTAGATTCTGAATACAGTTTTCCTCAACAGAGCCTGCATCAACAGCTAACAATTCTTTTGTAAACTGCACCATTCTATGCTTTATTTCTTTCTGTCTTTCTCTTTCCTTCTCTTTCTCTTCAAGCTCAAGTCTTTTAAGTTTTAACTTTCTTTTTCCATTCTTTTGAATACCCTCTCCAGCTTCTTCATTCTTTCCTCATCTTAAACTGCTTTAATTGTAACTCAGTATGAACTGATTCTGATGACTCACTGCTTGGAGTATCTGGTCTCTCTTATATTTCTACAAAGTTCAAGTCCTGTATCAGTCTTCCAGTTATTTTTTCCCTTCTTAACCTGATATGCAGTTCTACTTCCAGTTTACTTGCCAATTCATTCAATCTGGCTTTTTAGGTCTCTAGTAAGTTTGTCAGGCAAGTCTCTTCCACATGTAAGAAGGTTTTACCAGTTTCTAGTGCCATCTGATTTTTGACAGGAGCAAACTTGGCTTTGCCTTTAATCTTTGATCAGTTCCTCACCCAATCTTACATTGTCTCTGTCCTAAATCACAAATGAAGTGTCCCCAAACTACTCACTGGGGTAGTGCACTGGAAACCAAGCCCCACTATTCTCAGAATTATCATACATGTGTAAACTATCCAATGTCCCCAGTCTATCTGAATGATGAACTTAGATTGAAACAAAATACTCATCAGTTTCTGTACCTAACAAGAAAATAGCAGTTTGTTATGAACAAATTGACTTTAATTAATAGCAATTACAAAATGTGAATTGCTAATTTATAATTCTACAACTTAAGCACCATCCCTTCTTAAGATCTTCCCTTCACAAACAAACATCAATACAGGCAAGACATAGATGTTAAGGATAGAAAAGGAAAATAAAAATATCAAGGCAATGCAGTTCAATAGCACCATTCTTGACCATAGGATTTGATGGGGTGCTACATTTCTCTTCCCATCGGTAATGTTCTGGTTTTTTGCTGTCAATACAAAGTTGTTTGTACACTGATGCCCTCTTTCATTCACTGGCTGAGAATTTGTCCTTTTACTGTCCTTAAAGGTATTTTATTCCTCCTTCAACATTGGCTGTGCACAAGTCAAGATCACTTGGACAGGAGCCAACCAGAATGCTGTTGTCAAACAGTTTTCCCTCAGTTCAGGAACCATCAGCTGTGTGAGAGTCTGCTTCTACTTTGACTGTTCTAGGAAAATGCAGTGTTGGATACAATTCACAATGTGCTGCAGCAAACATGATTATAAAACCACAGTCATCTCTTTGCACAGCCCCAATGGTTTATATTAGTATCTTCTTGTTTAGCCCTCAGTGCAAAATTAAAAGAAATAAAAACATGGGAGCTTTGTACCACCGATTGTAGGGATGAATAGCACTGTGTCTTTCAGCAGCAACTTCTCATCTGCAATGCTATAAACAAGACAATGCTTTAACTTAGAATGTGCTAATCCTCTTCCTCCCAATTCCCATTGTTTGTGTCTTAGGATATTACTCCCTTCATATAAGGTGAAGTCATAATAATCTTACCAGACCACAGCACTGCTCTCTCATTAGACAGAGGGAGAGCTGCTTGGTGATAGTTTCATCTAAGGGTCACCATGCCTCAGGTAAGGGGATAGGTTAAGAAGGAGAATCCTTCATGGTAACATCAGCCTCTGTGTTGCCGACCAGCATCGAACCAACTGAGCTAACTGACCCCCCCTCCTCTCATATGCAGACAGGATGAACCCCACACCAATTTCTTTCCCCCTCTCGCCTTAAGCCTATCCCCTCTAGTTTTGGACTCTCTTACCCTGGGGAAAAGCCCTGGACTATTTACCCTCTCCTTGCTGCTCATGATTTTATAAACCTCTGTAAGGTTCATGCCTCAGCCTCTAATGCTCCCAGGAGAAAAGCTCCAATCTATTCAGCCTCTCCCTGTAGCTCAAATCCTCCAACCCTGGCACCATCCTTGTCAATCTTTTCTGAACCCTTTCAACTTTAACAACGTCTTTCCTATAGCAGGGAGACAGGAATAGAATACAGTATTCCAAAAGTGGCCTAACCAATGTCCTGTATAGCTGCAGCATGATTTTCTAACAACTATACTCAATGCATTGACTAATAAAGGAAAGTGTACTAAACACCTTCTTCACTATTCTGTTTACTTACAACTCCACTTTCACGGAGCTATGAACCTGCACTCCAAGGTCTCTTTGTTCAGCAACACTCACTAGGACCTTACCGTTAAGTGTATAAGTCCTGCCCTGATTTGCCTTTCCAAAATACAGCTTCTCACATTTATCTAAACTAAACTCCATCTGCCACTCCTCTGGCCTTTGGCCCATCTGATTGACATCCTTTTATACTTTGAGGGAACCTTCTTCATTGTCCATTATATCTCCAATTTTGGTGTCATCTGCAAACTTCCTAACCATACCTTCTGTGTTCACATCCAAATCATTTATATAAATGATAAAAACAGTGGACCAAGCACCAATCCTTGTGGCACACCACTGGTCACAGGCCTCCAGTCTGAAAAGCAACTCTCCACCACCACCCCTTGTCTCCTATTTTTGAGCTATTTTTGTAACCAAATGGCTGGTTCTCCCTGTATTCCATGTGATCTAACCTTGTTAACCAGTCCACCATGCGGAAAGCTGTCGAACACCTTACTGAAGTCCATATAGATCACGTCCATCACATTGCTCTCATCAATCCTCCTCCGCCTTTCCTCAAAAAACATAATCAAGTTTGTGAGACATAATTTCCCACACACAAAGCCATGTTGATTATTACTAATCAGTCCTGGCCTTTCCAAATCCTGACCCTCTGAACCCCCTCCAACAACTTGCCCACCACTGATGCCAGGCTCACTGGTCTATAGTTTCCTGGCTTTTCCTTACCACATTTCTTAAATAATGGCACCACGTCAGCCAATCTCCTGTCCTCTCTCCCATAGCTATCTATGATACAGATATCACAGCAAGGGACTCAGCAATCATACTGGAGATTGAAAATTTAAATGTGGCAAATAGTACATGTCATATCCCGGTACTGTGATTCAATTTGTTTTTATTAATGTATTGCATTGGCAGAGTGTTGGCAAATAGCAAAATAATGTTATGTATAAGCTTACACTTCTAATAATAAGTCCCGCTGTTGTAAACATTTTGTGGTGATGCTGAATCCAATAATCCTTTACTCCTTGATTTGGAAGCGTTTACGTCAGGTTTTCCCTTTAAAATAAATAGCATTTACAAAGCACCTTTAATGCAGTAAAATGTCTCACAAAAAAATTAAAATGCAAAATTTAGCACTCAATCATGACCTGAAGCTTCATCAAATGGTATATTTCAAGTAATATCCTTGAATGAGAAAATGGAGGAAGAGAAGTGGAGATATTTGGTGAATGAGGGTTGTCAAGATCACTGAGCCCTTGCAGGTAAAGGCACATTCACTAACGATGAGGCGATAAGATCAGAGGGCAGAATTAGGCAAGTGCAGATAACCTGGAAAAGTTGTGCATTGGACAAGATTGCAGATATAGTGAGCAACAAGATCGTGGAGAAGTTTGAAGAGAGAGTTGTATAACTGAGGGGTGTAGGTCAGTGAGCACAGGGGAACAGGAAATGGTATAATTAGAGGATGAGCAGTAGAATTGTGGATGAATTCAGATTTATGTAGGAGGCCAGCCAGACTTAATACATCACAGGTTTAAGGTTAAGAAGGAAAGGCAGGATGGGTATTAATTGATTAATGAATCATCTGGATCTCGACAAAGGGGAAACAGCTGGTACTGAGAGACAGAATTCAACAAAGGCTTCTGTCAAGGAGAAATTCTCATGTCTTTGTTTCCAATTTACCTACAAGCTTGGATCCTCTGAACAGCCAGGAGTATAGCAGAAGTTCAGAGGTAGCACAGGAAGGGATAAGGGTTTCAGCAGCGATGGGTTCAGCCAGAAGCAACGTGGAGGGGGTCAAAAATTGCAGTCTTGGTCAAAGTCCTGATATGGGGCTGCAGGGTCAATGTGGGGTCTTTTATAACACAAAGGTTATGAATCCAAACACAAACATACACATTAACATAAAAGCAGAAATAGGCCATTCAGCCCCTCAAGTTTGATCAGCCATTCAATAAAATCATGGCTGATATGTTTGCATTGTGAGTTCCTTGTCCCTGTTGGTCACCAATAGCCCCCAATTCCCTTAGCAACAAGAATGTATGTATCTCCGCCTTAGGATATTCACTGACCCTGTCTTTACTGTCTTCTCAGACAGCATTCAAAGTCACATAATTCCCCAATAGAGAAAATTTCTCTTTACCTCTGTCCATAAAGGGTGACCCCTAGTTCTTAAACAGTGAGCACCAGGTCTGGGACTGTCCCACAAGAAGAAGCATCCTTTCCATACTCAGCTTGTGAAGACTTTTCAGGATCTCATCATCACATCGTCCTTCATTTGTGTAAACTCCAGTGAAAACAAACCCAGCCTATCCAGCCTCTCCTGATAAGCCAACTGACCCATATCAGGTATCAACCTCTCGGCTTTCAGACAGCTGCCAGTGTGGGGGGTGAAGTCAGTAGCTGGAAACATAATCTGCAACAGGCAACAAGATAATTGGAGGAAATTTCTACTCATCTGATTTTGGATCAAGCTTGTATTTTATGAAGCTTTTTATAATTTTAGTTAAAAATCACACAACACCAGGTTATAGTCCAACAGGTTTAATTGGAAGCACTGGCTTTTGGAACGCTGCTCCTTCATCAGGTGGTTGCAGAGTATAAGATCATAAGACACAGAATTTATAGCAGAAGTTTCCAGTGCGATATAACTGAAATTATATATTGAAAAAGACCTGGATTTTTTGTTGTCTCCCATCTTTAAGAATGAACATGTTGGTTTTAGTTTTTTCATACGTAAATCGCAGAACTTTTTTAAATTCTCAAGTGAACTTTAACAATTGGTGCCATGTCGGCCCAGATAATGCATTGAAGGTGTGAGGTGCCCTGTGTGAGGCTGTCTGTGCCACAATGGTCAGACTGATTCTAATCTAATAAACAGATTTAAAGAATCTTACATGGATTCATGCAGTTTTTGAGCAAAATAAAGTATAATTCTGCAAGTACACATTTACCCCACAAATGTATATGTGTGTGTGTGTGTGTGGGTGGGCGTGTGTGTGTGGTGGGGGAGTGGGGCAGAAATTGAAACCCCTGCTAAGACCTTCAATCTCTTCCAGTTGAAGGGTGTGGTCCAATAAGTTGACAATTGACTTCCCTATGGTGATAATGTTTTTCACTGTGTTGCCAGGGCAGGCTTGGTTACTGCTGGTGGTGATGCCAAGCTTCTCCAGTTTCTTGTTCTTGGTGTGCATGTACGTGGTGTAGTTTTGTCACCCTTGCCTGTTTAGCAATGTCCCGTAACTATACTGCTGTATTCTGAGTGCAGGCTGAGAGTGTGGACTCCAATCTTAATTTCAAGGTTGTGGCACCTGCTTTTAGAGGAGCTTATGAAAAAGACAAGCGAGAGAACGGCAGTTGGTCCGTATGCTTCAGAATACATTATAACGTGACACCTATTATCCTACCCCAATCTAACCCTGGCACCAAAGCACATTCTGAAAACTCCTTCAAAACCACCATCTACCCTCCGTCTCACACACACACACACCGACTTTCATATAAAGTCCAGGAGAGATTTGAAAAAACGCAGCTTTGATTTAACATCCCTTCTAAACGATGGTATCTATGGTAACGCTGCACTTGAGTGCCAGTCTAGGTAATGCATCAAGTCTCAGTCCATGGATGCAAACTTTCTGACCAGAGGTGATTCTGCTGAGACAGAGACAAATCTTAAAATAGAAACTAAGTGCCTTTGACACACATTTCCAAATTCATGACACAGAGATTATATTGCAAGCATCATTCTGAGATTCTCCTGATTGAACTCTGCTTCATGGACACTATATTATTGGTGTCATAGAAATATTGTCGGCTAAAAATATGCTGAAAATTGTAGCTAAACAGTCCAATGTTTCGACTGTGGCTTTAAATGCACAAGTGTAAATCCTTCTCAAATCCATTAAACCATCATCACAATCAAGTGTAAGTACAGAATTAATCATTTTAGAGCACTGGTCTTTTAACAGGCATACGACACTTTGTAATGTTGCACAGATATATTTCCAGTAACTCCTCACACCCTTCACATTCTCATAGACATCAAACAGTGGCCGGTTAAGACAAGCTGCTCCATTTAGTTTAAAAGGTGCCACCTTGTGGCAGCAGGCTGCTATAGCTTAGCTTTTCTTCCATGTACAATTATTGAAGAAAGCACAGGTCGGGTTTGGTAGAAAGCTGTAGGGAGAGACGATTGATCAAGCACCAGTTTGAAAGAAGGCATTTCAATCATCTGCTTTGAATGGTGCATTACGAATCACACAATCAGCATTACATGATGGGAAAGAACCATTTGCATGTAATATAGTGCCTTGACTTTGGGATGAACTTTGTGTAAAACATGAAGACAGCCTTCTTCCTTGAAAAAGCGTCACGGGATCTTTAACTTAAAATTGCTCAAGGGTTTGAAAAAAAATAGTAGAAAGGACACAAAAATATACATCTGTAGTGAGAGAAAAACGCAATGGAACATTGGAATTAGAAAATAATTATTTTGCGAGTCTTCTCCATCTGAAAAGATAGGTGAGAAGGAGAATCTTGAGTTCAGAGAGAGGTGCAGGGAGACTTCAGGTGTTTTGAACCATGAAAGGTTACCCAGGACGAAGGGGGAAACTCCAGCTTGGTGACAGAAGATGGGAAACCCTGGAAGAAACAGGTAGCCACCAGACTCATCACTGTTAAAGATAGGAAAGCCCTGACAACAGCAGGAAAATCCAGAAAGCAATTCAGACATATGGAATTTCAAAAAAAATTAAAATGTTTGAAAGCATCAAGCAACTACGAGCTAGTCAGTAGCATGATTTAAAGCTTTATCAAAGAATCAAGACAGTAGTACAGACATACGGAGATTTAAAAAACTGGCAAATAAAGAAAACACTGGAATATGGCTGTGATACAGAGTCCTTCAAGATCTACAGTCATTCAATGTTAATAGTATTGGTGAAAATTGGAGTTAAAGCTTAAAGAACAACAAGTGTAAAGCAACATTGAAATGTACAGATTGATTGGTTGAGTTTTTTGAAGAAGTAACAAAGAGGATTGATGAGGGCAGAGTGGTAGATGTGACCTACATGGACTTCAGTAAGGCGTTCGACAAGGTTCCCCATGGTAGACTGGTCAACAAGGTTAGATCTCACGGAATACAGGGAGAACTAGACATTTGGAAAGAGAACTGGCTCAAAGGTTGAAGACAGAGGGTGGTGGTGGAGGGTTGTTTTTCAGACTGGAGGCCTGTGACCAGTGGAGTGCCACAAGGATCGGCGCTGGGTCCTCTACTTTTCGTCATTTATATAAATGATTTGGATGTGAGCATAAGAGGTACAGTTAGTAAGTTTGCAGATGACACCAAAATTGGAGGTGTAGTGGACAGTGAAGAAGATTACCTCAGATTAGATCTTGATTAGATGGGCCAATGGCCTGAGAAGTGGCAGATGGAGTTTAATTCAGATAAATGTGAGGCGCTGCATTTTGGGAAAGCAAACCTTAGCAGGATTATACACTTAATGGTAAGGTCCTAGCAGGCTGGGGCTGTTTTCCCTGGAGCGTCGGTGGCTGAGGGGTGACCTTATAGAGGTTTACAAAATTATGAGGAGAATGCATAGGGTAAATAGACAAAGTCTTTTCCCAGGGTGGGGGAGTCCAGAAATAGAGGGCATAGGTTTAGGATGAGAGGGGAAAGATACAAAAGGGACCTAAGAGGCAACCTTTTCACGCAGAGGGTGGTACGTGTATGGAATGAGCTGCCAGAGGAAGTGGTGGAAGCTGTTACAATTGCAACATTTAAGAGGCATTTGGATGGGTATATGAATAGGAAGGGTTTGGAGGGATAAAAGCCGGGTACTGGCAGGTGGGACTAGATTGGGTTGGGATATCCGGTTGACATGGACGGGTTGGACCAAAGGGTCTGTTTCTGTAATGTACATCTCTATGACTGTATGACTCTAAGTTCAGTCAGCATATTGAGAAGGAATATTAAAAAAAACTATAACACTTCCTAGCAAGTTCAAAGTCAGAGAAGAACCATTCAGAACACAAGATTAAACTTTACGGAGGTGACAGTTTTAAGATACCTCATAATTAATCATTAAGGCTGAAGCTGAGCAAATGATTACATTATTATAGTCAATGTGTCCAATTGCAGAATGTTATTAACACACAAAATATCAAAACACAGACACTTTTGAAGATGGAAAATTTTTGATGTTTGCTCAAAATAAAGAACAAATAGAACTCTTGAATGAGAATGCAGGTAATTCCATCAATGACCTCTGCAGATTAGTGGAAACCAAATATGAATCTTTGCAATTGGAATGTATTACAGACAGAATTATTGTTGGAATTCTTCATGGCACTATTAGCATTTGTGCAGTCCCAGGTAGATTTAATCTGATAGAAAGTTATTCAAATCAAATTGAAAGCAGAAACCAGAAAGACTCACAGACAGACCCTGAGAGGAGGAGACCCACATAATCTCAAGAAGGTAACAAAGTTTATCCATTTTATCCCAATAAACTGACTGGAGAACATATGACAAGCCTATATAGAGAACAAGAGTTGAAAATGTGTTGTTGAAAAAGCGCAACAGATCAGGCAGCATCCAAGGAGCAGGAGAATTGACGTTTCGGGCATGAGCCTTCCTGAAGAAGGGCTCATGCCTGAAACGTCGATTCTCCTGCTCCTTGGATGCTGCCTGACCTGCTGCGCTTTGCCAGCAACACATTTTCAGCTCTGATCTCCAGCATCTGCAGTCCTCACTTTCTCCTGTATAGAGAACAAATCAAACACCTGGTGTTAAACCAGTCAGTGCTGCAGAACACGGGCTCACAGGCAAAGAGAATATCCAACTATCAGTAAGGAATGTTACATTTGTAAAAGTGGAGGTCACGTCCAGAATATGTGCAGAACGAAGGCATTGTTTGAGAGAGCAGAAATACTATTGGTCACATCAGAACACACACCACCACTTGAAAAGATGATATGTCCATTGGAGAAGATATCTGTGGAATTCCAAGGGGATCTAACTGGTCTGGAGAAGCCGGAAGAGACAGAACTTATCCACATCAACAGACATCCCATTGACTTTGTGCTTGATTTAGAAGCAAGTTTTACTGTCCTACCAGACCAGTTACCATGGCTGAAGAATCAGAAGTTACAGTCCACCAAGATATGAGGACATGGCACAATTGGAATAACTTTCAGAAAGATGGGATTGTTACACGTTGTACTAAAACACAATACACGTAAGTGAGGTGAAACCATGTATGTTGTTTGCAAATAACCAACTGCACTTTTCAGCCGACAAACATGTCTCAATCTCAACTACAGCAGAATATTTGAAGAATATCAAGAACCTTCCAGAGAACCACAGGTCCATAAACAAATAGATGTCCAAAGACTGGAGCAAGAACAAATCATTCTGACCAACTAGTGCGGATGGATGAAACACCCCAACTTCCTGCATTTATGAAATCAGAGACTTGGGGGAAGATGGGCAGTGTTAGATACCATACAGTTATTGATACAATTGCATACACAGAAAAACAGCTCGGGGAGAGATGCTGTGTAAGGTGGTGGCTCTGAAGGGGATAATGTTCATGTTACATTTGTTCCATCTATTAAATGGATGTCACACAATCTGTGGTTGGGGGGGCAGTACTTTTGTTAGTGAAAGGAGCAGTTGTATCCAGATCACTCCCTAAGATCCTCATACTTTTGCCTGATTGTATCTAGTTGTATGCATTGGTGCTGTCCATCAAACCCACTTGTTATCAAAAAATAGTGCCCCTTTCTGCAGATAATGTATGAGTATGCATTAGACAGACCCAAGATTAAGCAAATGAAAGATGATTGGCAGTAATAAATTACCTTAAACACAACTTACCCAGTACCATACACTGGTAGAGGTGGCAAATAACACAAGGTGTGGCCATCTGCGAAAGACCCACAGAGAAGACATTAGATGCTTCATAGAATCACAGAATAATAGAAACCCTACAGTGTAGAAGCAGGCCATTCAGCCCATCGAATCCACATCGACCATTCAAATAGTATCCCACTCAGACCCACCCCTAGCCTATCCCTGTGTCCTTGCATTTCCCATGGCTAATCCACATAACCTGCACATCCCTGGACACCATGGGCAATTTAGAATGGCCAATCCACATCTTTGGACTATCTGGATTTTCTATCTGGGTTTCATAAAGACTTTGGACACTGTCCCAAAGACAGACTGACAGATAGGGATTCCTGCTTGAGAATCAATTTGAAAACTTTGCAAGAAGATAGCAGTAGTGATGCTGAGCATACTGGATAGCAATGGTTTAAAATAAAGACAGGAATCTAGCAAAGGCAAGTCTGCATGTGTTCGTGTACTGTTCCAGTGACTGCTCGTATCAGAGGACCATCGCTCAGACTGTGTGGAAACAGAGAGAGGGTTTGTGCCTGGGCTGAGGGAGGTGTGTGGTGCGGCAAGGGGGAGGGTGAATCACATAGGGCTGGAGCCAAAGCTAACAAACCTCCTCCCATTAACAAACATGCTTCTTGATGGGGGATTAAAATAACATGTCATATTTTCCATGTATGCCACCTTATAATGTTTTATCAAGTATGGGAACATGCCAGGATTTGTGAGCTAGCTGCACACTCCTTTCTGAAAGTAAAATACAAGCATAGGCTGCACTTTTTATTTTCTGTACAATCAAACCAGTTAGAACCCATTATGTAGTCTACCATGTTCTGATATTCTTCAGTGCATCACATTTCCTATTACAATATTGTCCTTTAATGCCTGTGAATTATTAATGTGTTAGAAAACCAAAAAAAGTAGAAAAATGAATAATTCTCATTTGCTTTGTAAACTGAAACAAAGATTGCCCTAGTTTATACATCCATATATAGTCATTTGACCGAACACTTAATTTTGTATTAAATTAAGCCTGGAGTTGTTCACAAAAAAAAGCGCAAGAGTTGTATTTAATCCTTGAATCTTTAACATTTAAGGTGCAGCTGTGGTGGTAGAAATAATTGTGTGGTGTTATTGTCAAATGTTACGTAACACTCAGATCAGGAGAGATTCCTGGCATGCATACTGCCATTCTGCTCCAATGGCAATGAGCCTTACATTCAAACACCTGAGCTGTTTTTTTTCGCAAAAGTAGTATTAATTTGCATTTGCATAAAACCAATTGTAGAAGCAAGTAAAGCCCCTCATTGGGAGTGTGTAGTCTATCTTCATCACATCAGTGCTACTCATGCAGCAGCCCACTGACCCACAGCTTGGATCTAGTCTGAGCAAAGTACTTGCCTCAACAGCTCAAAGTGTGATTGGAATAAGCTCAAAGACATTCATAGAGTGAGATAAAGGAAGTAAAAGGGTCGGTCAACCCTTCAGCATTCTGGATGTGGCTTCCTGCTGTTCTAAATGCCATTTCCACCTGGCAATATATATAGGAACTGTGCCAGTAGGATGTTCGAAGGGAACTGGAGAGAACTGCCTACTTCTTCTAAATCATGCTGTAAATTATCTTGCCTTTGTCTCAGGGGGTAAATGGGACCTCAGTTTAATGACTCACTCAGAAGACTGCAGTTACCACCATCATAGCACTCCCTCGGTACTACACTGACAGTGTCAGCATAGATTTCTGGGCTCCACGCACTGGGGCTTGAACCCACAACTGTCAGAGTCCAAGGTGAGAGAGTCCTACCTCTGAGACATAGTTGACACTTTCATATAACTTTGTGATCGGCACGATGATGGCATTATATAAAACAAGAGGAATTAAAATTGCACGGTTTATTTGAAAACTGTCAGATATTTATCTTTCATCAGTGGTAAAAGTAACAGAATGTCATATCAGTTTCCACAACCTGAGCATAACAACACTGAACAACCAGTCATGCAGCAATGAATATATTTTTTTATTAAAGTTGTTCATCTCAGGGTTTTCTTCTTTTGCTTGCACTGTAAGATCTTTACTTTTAACGAGGTGGTCAACTGTTTTTATTCCATATTAAAATGTAAATTTTAAAAATAAGAAAGATAATTGGTGCAAAAATCTACCACAAAAACATCCAGTAGCTTTTTCACAGTCCCTGTAGTGACTGATAACTTTTTTAAAAAATATGGGTTTCTCAAGGATCACATTAAGATTTCATGCTTTAAGACTTTTACTGTTGAAAACTCACATTTACCAAGCGTTACTTAGTAGGCAACTAAAAGGCTAAACCAAAAAATCATAAGATATAGAAGCAGAATGAGGCCATTTTGGCCCATTGAGTTTGCTCCACCATTTGATCATGGCTAATATGTTTCTCAGCCCCATTCTCCTGCCTTCTCCCCGTAACCCATGATCCCTTACTGATCAAGAACCTATCCATCTCTGTCTGCTTTATACTCAATGGGCTGAAGAGTGGCAGATAAATGTGAGGTGCTGCATTTTGGAAAGGCAGATCAGGACAAGACTTATACAATTAATGGTAAGGTCCTGGGGAGCGTTGCTGAACAAAGAGACCTTGGAGTGCAGGTTCATAGCTCCTTGAAAGTGGAGTTGCAGGTAGACAGAATAGTGAAGAAGGCATTTAGTTTGCTTTCCTTTGGTTAGAACATTGACTATAGGAGTTGGGAGATTATGTTGCAGCTGTACAGGACATTGGTTGGGCCACTTCTGGAATATTGTGTACAATTCGGATCTCCCTCCTATAGGAACGATGTTGTGAAACTTGAAAGGATTCAGAAAGGATTTACCAGGATATTGACAGGTTTGGAGGATTTGAATTATAGGGAGAGGCTGAAAAGGCTGGGTCTGTTTTCTTCGGAGCATTGGACGCTGAAGGGGTTTATAAAGGTTTATAAAATCATTAGGGGCATGAATAGTATAAATAGACAAGGTCTTTTCCCTGAGGTGTGGGAGTCCAGAACTAGAGGGCATAGGTTTAGGATGAGAGGGGAAAAACTTAAAAGGGACCTAAGGGACAGCGTCTTCACACAGAGGGTGGTACATGTATGGAATGAACTGCCAGGAGAAGTGGTAGTGTTGGGTACAGTTACAACATATAAAAGGGACCTGGATGGGGATATGAATAGGAAGGGTTTGGAGAGATATGGGCCAAGTGCTGACTATTTGGGACTAGATTAATCTAGTATATCTGGTCGGCATGGACGAGTTGGATAAAAGGGTCTGTTTCTGTGCTGTACAGCTCTATGACTCTTTGACTCGGCCTCCATAGCTTTCTGTGGCAATGGGTTCCACAGATTAACCACCTTCTAGCTGAAGAAATGTTTCCTCATCTCAACCATAGAAAAGGTATTCCTTAGTAACTTTTTAATAAACCTGAAAACCCCACACTTACACATTACACCACTCCCGGGCAGAAATGTGGTGTTTCGATACTCCCAAATTCAACACAACTTTTCAACAGGGTCTTGTCTCCCTTTTGTTATGCGATGTTTGCAGAGTCTTTTTATAACACCCTTCACTCAATCCTCCTTGTATAATCCAATGACTTCCAACAGCAAGTCATCTTCTGGTGACATTCCTCTTTACACCTCTTCAAGGTCCATCCCCTTAAATCTATTCTTAAATGCATTCTGCTGTCATAGCAATAGCTTTCTTCCTTTGCATGTGCATCAACATATTTCCTTCTCTATTTCTTGCTCTCTCCCTCTGCCCAGGGTCTCTGAGTCTGAGAGTCAGCATAAAACAAGTTCCAGGTTTGAGCTCAGGTGTTAAACCTGGCATCTGACATTCAGTAAGGTTTAATCCGGGGCCCGTTAACTCCACGGCAACCACATCACATGCGTATCTCACCAGCCAGAATTAGCAAGAGGTCAGATGTCCCTATCCTTGAATTAGAGGAGACAGTCTAACACATGACCATTTTTTAAAGCCTCACATTCATACATCTGAAAAGCTGCAGGTACAACAAATGCCTCCACATGATTAATATTTTGGCGATTTGGAACCATGGGAGTGGGAGTTTTCCCTCAATACTGTCACTGGCCTGGATTTTTAAGGAAAGGTAGCTTGTTCCCAGCCATAATAACAATACAGTTTCACTTCCAACAATTTACAATGGTTGTGTTACATTGTTTTCTAAAGGGCTGAATCATTGGAGATACACATGACAGCACTTTTCTGTGTAACACCTCATCATCTTGGCCTGGAGTTTCCTTTAACTTTGTGCCAGGGCCATGTGGAATCTATGCATATGGGATTCCGTGCAGAAGATTGTTATGCAGGGGACTGCAGAATGTGCAAGTCTCCTTGATCTTTTATCCTTCACCATCATACTTTCTGTCCTATAAAACTGGCTGCTCTTCCAAATCTCCAATAAGTCTCCTTCAATTACTGTTCTTCAGCAGTCTCCCGATATTGTGTTAGCATATTAAAGTGCGGATGCAAACAAATTAATTTTTCTGGTCTTTAATATGAAATATTTTGAGTATTTTAAAAAACATTATTGGCATTGAGATCTGATACATTGGGAAGGCAATGGCTTTGTGGAATTTTTGCTGGACTATTAATCCACAGATCCAGATAATGTCCTGAGGGCCTAGGTTGGAATCCTACCACAGCAGATGGTGGAATTTGAAGTCAATTTTTGAAAATCTGAAATTAGAATTCTAACGATGACCATGAAACTATTATCGATTGTTGGAGAAACCTATCTGTTTCATGAATGTCCTTGAGTGAAGGATGCTATGATTCTTAACTGGTCTAGCCTACATGTAACTCCACAGCCACTGCAATGTGATTGATTCCTAATGCCCTCTAGGGATGGCAATTAATGCTGGCGATGCCCTCATCCTGTAAATGAATAATGAAAACAAATTTGTTCCACATTTTGTATCTTTTAATGCATTTTTATCTCAGAATTGCAAGTCTCATTAAGAATTGAAGAGCTTCTCTATCTGTGGGCTGTTAAATATACTGTCCCTGAACTCTATGAATGATGGTTGTATGAGCTAAAACTTAAATTTTAAGACTATCCGTTGGTGTGGCTTTGGAATACCTTCACGCCTAGTTGTTTGCTCTGATTTATTCTTATTTTAGTTCAGGTGCCTTCGAATGAGATTGGGAGGATACTGCAGAGATGTAACTACACGTTGGCAAGAATGGGTGCTACATCAAGCGCCACTTCAGATCTACCTTCAGTGGTTTGTACCCTTGGAGAAAATTGTAGTCTCACATCTCAGGCCTGATTGTACTATTAATGTTACAGAGCATCACCATTCTCAAAAGGTCCTAATCTATAATTTCCTTCAATGTCTGGAATTTGGCAAATCCAGTAAGCAAAGCCAGAGAGATTGAAGAATTAACTTTTGGCTATCAAGACAAATGAGAGATCAAAAATGTTTATGTTTCAGCTCTTCTGTCTCTAAATGTTGCAGATATGTGTAACTACTCCATCATTGTGCAAACAAGAAAACAGAGTTCAATCTAATTACCAGGTCATCCAGGGTACTGAGCAGGACCAACCATACACATCCTGAAATTCCACAGAGATTCAACTAAAGTATTAGAGCCTGATCCGTAATAAGACTGTGGTTGGTCAGATTAAGTTTTTTTCAACACTGTCCCCTGTCATCCCGGAGTCCCTGGTCAATTAAAAATCTGTTTAATTCAGCCTCATGGGCCAACTGCTGGAAAATGGGACTAGATTAATTTAGGGTATGTGGTCGGCATGGACGAATTAGATTGAAGGGTCTGTTTCCATGCTGTACAGCTCTATGACTCTATATATGACTCTATGCTGTAAGAATGACCCAAAATGCATTACATACATGTAAGTGTGGGCAGACTGATGTATTTATAAGGATCAAGCTTGGATCTCCTTGGTGCCATATTCCCAACCTGTCTGCTAATGGAACCAGCTGCCCCAATGTCTGAGTTTGTCTCCATGAGTGCGTAATGGCAGCCTTGCTGCTGTTATTTCTTGGCTCCTGTCCATCAGCTCAGTGTCAATCCTGCTAGGCCTGGGCAGGAATATGGTCTTGTGAAAAACAATGAAACCAGAAAGTTAGTATGGCTCAGGCCTCATAGTAGTCGGAGTTGAGGCAAGCTTGTTGCTCACCCACATTGACCAATCATTTTCTTGTTAAAGTCTGAATTATACATTACATGTATGCTTAAAAAGGAATTTCTTCTCTCAATAGCTCTCTAGTCTTTGGAATTCTCATTTATAGACAGGATTGGAGGCTGGATTATTGAATATATTTGAGGCTGAATTAAACAGATTTTTAATTGGCCAGGGACTCCGGGATGACAGGGGACAGTGTTGAAAAAAACTTAATCTGACCAACCACAGTCTTATTACGGATCAGGCTCAATCAGCCACATAGCCTCCTACTACACCAGTACGGAGTGCAGAAAGCAACGATACAGTATATGTCAATTTATTTCTGAAACACCAAATTTTTGGGGAAAAAATATCAGAAAACAAATGAATACTAGCTGCGATGAGAAAATCACAATGGAAAGTGAAATGACTCCATGAAAGCTGGTATCCCACCTTAGTCACCCTTTGTTGACGTATGTGTTGTACATGACACTGACCCTGCTCCCTTAGAGCCAGCCCTCAGAGTGAACAGAGCCTCTGACACCCTATTTATATCTGTTAGCCTGGACTCCTGATTGGACCAGTGCAATAGCCCCAATCAGGGAGCTCACATTTTATAAGATCTATCTGGCTGACCTTGTTCCAGTCACTACAGAAAGTATTTGTCAACTCAACCTGCGCTATTGGGATGAAATAGCATCACACAGAAGATATCAGGCCAAGATGCCAATGGAAGGTGTTGCCAGGATTTGACTCCAGGGCATTGCAAGAACTGATGCCAGTCCTTAAAGTCATTTAAGAAAATTTTGGTCAATAAATTATGAATTTTAACTGTTGGATTTCTCATAATAGTTTACATCTATAATATACAACACAGAATTATTGAAAGAATGCCTCTGATGATAAATCCCAAATAGCTTCTATTGACTTATTGATGGAATAACATGGGACAAGGAAGAATTGTCATGACCGTGTTGGGGTGATTGAACTAGTAATCAAGCTGCACTATTTCAGGAGATGTCACATCTGTGTAAATGACAAACTGAATCATTAAGATGCGAACTTGCTTAAACTTGACCACTATCTAATATAAAACAAACTCACAGCAGGTTTCATCAATAACCGAGGAAACAAAATAATTCTATTACAAAACAATGTTATCCTTCCACAATTAACAAAGCTGAATACTAATTACTGATATGCAGACGTAAACTACACCCCATTTAAATTCCAACATTAACACACACTTATTCACAAATGGGATGAACAAGAAAGACAGTTCTGCAGAAATATCGTGGGTAGAAAGGAACATGATCGAAAATGAATGATCTTACAGTCCTTTTGGTTTTTGGCAATGATATCACATTGTTGTTGACTATAGAAAATCCTCAAATTGATGGCTGGTCAGTGGACCAGGTTTTCACTTCAGTTAGAGAATCTTCTTTGCAGAATCTTTGACTGTTGTTTCTTTACTATTCATGCAGGGAGACAGAGAGAAAGAAAGTGTGAGAAAGAGAGAGAGAGATAGAGAGACCTGTCTTGGCTTACAGGCATTTCAAGGTCTGAGTGTAACTTACCTCTTTCTCAGAGCTGCGATAAACTGCATTTTATCAAATACAAATGCTGTTAATGGGCAGTTTTTTCAACTGAAAGACACCTGGTGTCAGCTGATCTCACAAAGGGATCAAATCCAGCTTCTCCTTTGTAACCAACAAATAAACCACATGGTTCATGTTTAAGCAAAACTACAACTTGGTACCTTCTTTGCAACACAGCAGTATCCAAACATTGCTTTTTTTTTCAAATAAAACATATGTAGTTCTTACAGTATTGATAGCAAAACTTAGACTAAAGCATCAAGATTAGTCCAAAAAAAGGTTAAGGGGAAGACGAGATGCTCTAAATCACAATGGTACCTGGTGTACACCGAAACCTTCTTTTCTCATTGGACCATTTTTGTTTCTTTTGGAGATTACTTGATAAAGCATTTCGATGCTGGCACTCCCAACTTCTTGTGAAATACAGGGAAAGCTCCAAACAGAGTCCATAGCATGATGTACCAAACTTTGCTTTCCCTTAATAAAGATAAAATAATGTCGGGGGCTGGAAATCTGAAACAAATGCTGGAGAAACTCACCAGGTCTGGTAGCTTCTGCAGAGAGAGAGAAACAGTGTTAGTGTTTTGAATCTGGTATGATTCTTCTTCAGGACTTCACTGTCCCTTCACCTGCTGTCACTCACCAAACTGAGATAGTGGCAAAGTATAGTGGAGCTTCTGGCCAAATCTCCAGCAGAACGAATCAGCATTCATTTTCAAAAGATTATGGTTGGTATTCCTTTTTACTCACGTCTGAAATGGACAGTATGGAACAGAAGATGGAGCATAAATTTAATAATGTGCATTTAATATCTTCTATATGTAAGCACGGCATCTTTCTGCAAGATATTAGACAATCTTGATTTGATGTTGCTGATGATTAATTTGGGACATGTAATACTACACTCCCAGTTGAATAAAGTGACAACAGCCTGTACAAATATTAGTTTTGTCTTTCAGATTCTCAAATGCAGCTGGGAATAGTCATTTTTATAGTCTTTTAACTGCAATTCTTTGAGTGTGTTTTGCAATTTATTCTTTTCAACATTCGCCCTGTATTTTTGATTATGATTAATGCAGTTGTACATCTTAATTATAAGTCACATCAGTATTGAAAGGTTCTTCAGGTTCTTAAGATTCCAGGTTCTTAAGCAGGAGGTGCCTGATATTTATAAGTGATGGATTTTAAGAGTCGATTCAATTCACTCCACATGGTATCATGAGACAACTGAAAACAATGGATACCACAAACCCTGACAGCACTCTGATGATGTATGCTCTAAAACCTGCTGCCCCCACTGGCCAAGTGATTCCATTACACTTACAGAACTGGCATCTACCCAACAATGTAGAAAACTGCCCGGGTATGTCCCAAGTTCAAAAAGCAGGACACATCCAACCTGGCCAATTACCACCTTATCAGTCTACTCTCAATTATCAGTAAGGCAATGGAAGGTGTTATTAACAGTGCTATCAAGCAACATGTGCTCAGCAATAATGGGGCAGCACAGTGGCTCAGTCATTAGCACTGCTGCCTCCCAGCGCCAGGTACCTGGGTTCGATTGCAGCCTTGGACAACTGTCTGGGTGGAGTTTCCTCTGGGTGCTCCGGTTTCCTCCCAGAGTTGAAACATGTGCAGGTTAGGTGAATTGGCCATGCTAAATTACCCATAGTGTTCAGGGATGCGTAGACTTTGTGCATTAGTCAGGGGAAATATACAGCAATAGGGCAGGGGAATGGGTCTGGCTGGGTTACTCTTCAGAGGGTGGGTGTGGACTTGTTGGGCCAAATGGCCCATTTCCACACTGTAGAGAATTGATGAATCTATGAGTAATGTGCGCACTGACACCTAGTTTGGGTTCTGTCATGACCTCTCAGATCTTGTCCTCATTATAGAAATGTTTCAAATATAGATAAAAAGACTGAATTCCAGAGATGAGATGAGAATAATTGCCTTTGACAGCTCAGCCACATTTGACTGAGTGTGTCATCAAGAAACTCTAGCCAAACTGCAGTCAATGGGAATCAGGGGAAAACACACTGTCATTTGACATCATTGACATCATACCTAGTACACAGACAGTGCTACATCTCACCTCCAACATAACTCTACAGGAATTCTTCAGGGAACTCCTATTGTCCTGGACCCACCCATCTTTAGCTGCTTCAATGACCTTCCCATAAGATCAGAAGTGAGAATGTTCGCTGATGATTGCACAATGTTTAGCACTATTCATGACTCCTCACAAACTGAAGCAGTCCTTGTTAAAATGCAACAAGATTGAGACAATATCCAGGTTTGGGCTGAGAAGTGGGAAGTAACATTCGTGCTATACAAATGCCAATCAATGACAATCTCCAATCATAAGCAATCTAACCACCGTCACTTGACATTACCATTACTATCCACCAAACTCAAAGAACTGCAGTTCAAAGACTAGAAAAATGATTGTTCCCAATTGCATGTGAGAATCTGAAACACAAAACTACTACTTGTACAGGCCATTGTCACTTTATTCAATTGGGAGAGAAGCATTACATATCCCAAATTAGTCATCAGCAACATGAAATCAAAATGGTCTGATATCCTGAAGAAAGATGCCATACAAATAGCCCCACTATCAACAACCTGCGGATTACCATTGACCAGAAACTGATCTAGAATTGCTATACTAGTAAGGTGTTTGATAAGGTTCCCCATGGTAGGCTGATGAAGAAGGTGAAGTCGCATGGGGTCCAGGGTGTTCTGGTTAGATGGATAGAGAACTGGCTGGGCAACAGGAGACAAAGAGTAGTAGTGGAATGGAGTTTCTCAAAATGGAGACGTGTGATATGGTGGAGTGGTGTTCCACAGGGATCTGTGCTAGGACCACTGTTGTTTGTGATATACATAAACGATTTGAAGGAAGGTGTAGGTTGCCTCATTAGTAAGTCTGCAGATGACACTAAGATTGGTGGAGTAATAAATAGTGAAGGGGACTGTCAGAGAATGCAACAGAATGTAGATAGATTGGAGATTTGGGGAGAGAAATGGCAGATGGAGTTCAATTGGACAAATGCGAGGTGAAGCATTTTGGAAGATCCAAACCAGGCTGCACGGTGGCACAGTGGTTAGCACTTCTGCCTCACAGTGCCAGAGACCAGGGTTCAATTCCCACCTCAGGCGACTGACTGTGTGGAGTTTGCACATTCTCCCCGTGTCTGCATGGGTTTCCTCCGGGTGCTCCGGTTTCCTCCCACAGTCCAAAAATGTGCAGGTTAAGTGAATTGGCCACGCTAAATTGCCCGTAGTGTTAGGTGAAGGGGTAAATGTAGGGGAATGGGTATGGGTGGGTTGCGCTTCGGCGGGTCGGTGTGGACTTGTTGGGCTGAAGGGTCTGTTTCCACACTGTAAGTAATCTAATCTAAAGAGTGAACTACACAGTAAATAGAAAAGTCCTAGGAAAAATTGATGTACGGAGAGATCTGTGAGTTCAGGTCCATTGTTCTCTGAAGGTGGCAACGCAGGTCAGTAGAGTGGTCAAGAAAGCATACGGCATGCTTTCCTTCCTCAGATTGGGTATTGAGTACAAGAGTTGGCAGGTCATGTTACAATCAAGATTAAAGTGGAGCTGGAAAAGCACAGCAGGTCAGTCAGCATCCGCTGGATGCTGCCTGATCTGCTGTGCTTTTCCAGCACCACTCTAATCTTGACTCTGATCTCCAGCATCTGCAGTCCTCACTTTGGCTTAGGTCATGTTGCAGTTGAACAAGACTTTGGTTCAGCCACATTTGGAATATTGCATACAGTTCTGGTCACTACATTACCAAAAGGATGTGGATGCTTTGGAGAGGGTGCAGAGGAGGTTCACTTGGATGTTGCCTGGTATGGAGAGTGCTAGCTATGGGGAAAAGTTGAGTAGATTAGGATTACTTTTATTGGAAATAAGGAGGTTGAGGGGGGACCTGATTGAGGCCTACAAAATCATGAGCGGTGTAGACAGGATGGATAGCAAGAAACGTTTTCCCAGAGTGGAGGACTCAATTACTCAGGGTCACGAGTTCAAAGTGAGAGGGGAGATAGGCATAGAAAGTTCTTCACAGAAAGGGTGGTGAGTGTCTGGAACACTTTGCCACCAGAGGTGGTAGGTGCAGGAACGATAGCATCATTTTAAGATATATCTCGATAGCTTGGCCAATCCACCTAACCTGTACATCTTTGGACTGTGGGAGGGAACCAGAGCACCCCATGCAGATGCAGGGAGAATGTGTGCAAACTTCACACATACAGTCACCCAAGGCTGGAATCGAACCTGGGTCCCTGGTACTGTGAGGCAGCAGTGCTAACCGCCATGCCAAACAAATGCTGGCAAACCCACTATGGCATAAATATAGTATATTCTATTTCAGAAGCTTCAGGGCTTTGAACAATTTCTTTTTATATTCATGGCTCTTCTGTTTTTATGTGCTCTGCTAGAAAGTTGATTTCCAATCTATCATCCATTACTTTCAAAAGATTGACGCTATATTGAGAATATGTCTATGCCTGCACATTCGATTCACTAGAGATTGACACAATATAGAATGGAGCAGTCATGTCACCATTGCCACATCAGCTCTTTGAGAATGACTCAGTTCAACCCCCACATGTCACAATCTGATCCATCTAGACATGCACTCCAGGAGAGAAAAAAAATTACAGCCCAATTGAGTACCGATTAACCTCAGTGGGAATACATGGCACAGATGTGCTATAAAAAACAAATGTTACTGAAGGGGAGTTGTACAAGTCATTACCATTAAAAATTAATAGAGCAAAAACTGCTTGTGATCACTGTCGTCATGGTGAGAAAGTTTCTCCAGAGAAAAGCTCTGCCAGCCCTGGATTGCTGAGTACCGGAGAACAGAACTCACTGCTACTTGTTTTTTATGAGATTTCACCCTGCTACATGCAATATTAAGAGCTATTAACCATAAATCACCCTTCTGTGCCAGTACATCCGTGTAAACATTCATACACTCCTGCTTTGTCAGCTTAATATATAAAAACAAATCTATATATACCTCTTCCATTTTAATTCTAAATTACATGAGTACACAGTGCTCGTTCTTAGGGTTAAGCAAATACAGTACAATTTGTCTATCTATGAGAATTTGTCTATCTATGAGAATTTGTCTATCTATGAGACTATCTACAGCATAAATGCTCTTTACATACAGTACAGCACCATAAGAATATTCAGAAAAAAACGGGACAAATGTATTTTTTAATTGATTCTTTGGTTGGATGTGGGCATTGCTTACAAGGCCAGCATTTGCTGCCCCTTCCTAACTGCCCTTGAACCAGGTGGTTTATTAGATCATTTCAGAGGGCAGTTACTGTGGAGGTAGTCACATGTAGACCAGATAGCAATGGCAAATCTCCTTCCCTAAATGACATTGAACCAAATGGATTTTGAGAGCTTCATCACCACCATTATTGAGAAGAGCTTTCAATTAAGGATTTCAAAGAATGAGTTGAATTTAAGTTTTATCAAGTCCAGCAGTGGAATTAGAAGCTGTGTGTCATATTATCCTGAGCTCTTTAATTAGGAGTCTAATCCATGGTACCAACTACACCATTGATGCAAGCATGTCCCAGTAGGGTATTTTAGCTGGTACAGCAATGCTTATTTTATATCTCATAAGAAAGCGGAAATAGATATTGTGATAATGAAGAATTCAACATTTATTACAGTTAGCTATTATAGACAAAAATTGCATTCATAGGCATATAAGTATCTGGGCTAACATTAAATCAATTGGTCACACTTGTTTCTAACAGTCATGCTTGAAGTGATCCCAGGGTAAGATGGAATATGAGACCTTTATATCCTTAGTGATGATATCAGGACCATGTTTCTTCAGGGCATACTGACTTTTTGACCATGAGACTAGATTAGATGAGCTACAGTATGGAAACAGGCCCTTCGGCCCAACAAGTCCACACCGACCCTCTGAAGAGTACCCCACCCAGACCCATTCCCCGACCCTACGTTAATCCCTGACTATTGCACCTAACACTATGGGCAATTTAACATGGCCAATTCACTTGACCCATACATCTTTGGACTGTGGGAGGAAACCAGAGCACGTGAAGGAAACCCACACAGACATGGGAAGAATGTGCAAACTCCAAACAGACAGTCGCCCAAGGCAAGAATCGAACCTGGGTCCCTGGCGCTGAGTCAGCGGTGCTAACCACTGAGCCACCACGCTGCATAACACATCTCACTTTTCATCAAATGTAAAAATTTATCCGAAACAGATATGCATTGACATAAGTTGTTAATTTAATAATTCCAGAAACAGATTGAACGAAGTTTACAAGATTAACATTTCAAAGTTCAGTGCAATGCTTTGGAGATTTGACAATTGGTGCTGATCTGGTGATTGTATATGTGTTCTCTGTGACAACTTGGCTGGCTTGCTGGCCCCTCCTTCCAAATGGAGACATGAGTTTCAGAGCTCTTTTCTTAGTCTCACCTATCACTATACAATAGAACTACACATGTTATTTGCACAGTTGAGATTCAGTAAAGGTATCACTGGAAGCTCAGTCCATAAGTAAATGGTTGCTTTCCATTTCTTTTTTTTTAATTTTTTTTTATTTACGCAGATCAAAAGTCTGGTCCACCAATAGCTTTTACGGAGCATGTTAAATGAGGAAAGAGAACTAGGGAGGTTTAAGAAGGGAGTTGAGAGTGACTTAAATAGTTTTTAGATGAATCATACATTCACTTTTAAATGACACAAAATGTTGTGCTATTTGAGAATTCCTATGCTTTCACAGTACAAATAATGAGCCAAATGCACAGCCAAGATAGATCTTTCAGCAAAATAAATACCTGAAACTCAAAGCAATGCAACTGTGCTATTTTGGGTAAACATAAATATCCATGAAATACCCAAGAGTCACTTTCACCTACTGGCATGTGTTTATCAACCCTTTTAGATTTCAAACTAAAGTTAGGTTCCAAGAGTATCCTGTAACGTCTATTCTATATACATTTGTTTTTATAAAAGCTGAGATTTCAAAGGCTTTACAGCTCAAGAACTATGTAACTATTGAATGAAAATATAGTCAAAAGGATGAAATAGCACACCGTCAAGCTTAAAATAGATTGTATTTTTTTACTAAAATCATTAAAAGTGAACCAGCTCAATGAAAATTACAAGTTACAAGGAGCAGTTGAAAGAAAATGAATCTGATAATGTCATGAATTTGTTCAACTTCCAACATAAATCCATAGCTGACTCTGTTTCCTTGTAACTCTGCAAACATGATGTTTCTTTTCAAACATGTCCCTATGAATCCAAATCAATTTGCATGTTCTCTCCTATGAAAATAGATCCCTTCATTGGCCATTGGGTGTCACACTTATAATAGAAAGAGTTACATTTGTATAGAGCCATTCAGAACCTTAGCACTTTGCAATCATTCTCAAAAGAAACATGAGAAGGACAAATTTTGACAAACCTAAACTATCACACGTTAAGATTTAATTTTGCAAGTTCAGAGAACAAATCAAGTGTGCCACCCAGTGCTCCCCAGAACATTTGCTGGAAAATTTTGAACATGCGAGGAATTACATTGACAACCAGTTTAGGATTGTCAATCAGGCTCACAATGTGGTATACTTGTGTGTACTGGAAGCTACATACTGTATATTGATAGAGCTCTGTTCTCAGCAGACAGAACAGGAGCAAGCACTATGCCCATTTCAACTCAACAATAGGCCATTCATGGTTCATTTTTCAGGGCAATCCCTGATCAATCAAAGTCAACTTTCCTAATTTAAAATGTAACAATGCCTGGCTGTTAACTGTGACTCAGCATTAGTGGTTGCATTCTCCAGGATAATGACTCTAGCAACAGAGTACACTTGCCAACCAATCAGAACTCTCCTCTCAGTCAGTATAAATGTTGATTTCCCCCCTGAATTTGCATTCTTGCAAGGTATCCTGATGATCACGAGATGAAAAGCTTGACAGAAAAGTGCCTTTTTTCAATAATAGTAGGCATTCTTATAGCACAAAGTGTGAAAATATGCAGCTTTAAAAAGATGAAATCCGTATCTGAGGCTGTCTGCTTGTAATTTGCATGGTAAATCTCAGTGATAACTTTGGAAAAGGTTTCCATTCAAGCTAGCCTCTCATAAGGAGCATGTTCAGAATAAAATACAACTAAACCAGTCTATGGCATAAGTTTTCCATTATAAGATCAAATATTTAAAATTGGCAATTTATTCAATAAAATAAATAAAGCACATTGTCTGAAAATCAGGGCCAGACTATTCAGGAGAGATGTTAGGAAACACTTCTACACACAAAGGGTTGTAGAGGTTTCAAACTCACTTCCATGAACAGCGGTGGATGCTAGATCAATTGTTAGTTTTAAATCTGAGGTAGCTACATTTTTTGTGAAGCAAATATATTAGGGGTTTTGGGCCAACGATGGAGATAAGCCATAGATCAGCCACAATCCCATTGAATGGCAGAGCAGGCTTGAGGGACTGAATGGCCTACTCGTGTTCCTATGGATGGAACTATTACCTCCATTTGCTTGAATACGTCAATGTGGGAAATACTGATTAATGAGATGAATTGGTGAATTGAATGTTGAAGAGTTATTGATGAATTTGAACTAGGCAGCAAACAGTCCTCTGAGGAGGAAAGAGCAGTTAAATTAAGCTGGGAGAGGATGAATTGCGTGCCAATTAGTGGTTGTAGGATGAACAAATTTAAAATGTATTACTGCATAAATAAACGGTATTCCAACCCAAGCTTTCTTTCCAAACACTCCTAGGCCCATGTTAAGTCTGTTCATGAGCTAGTTGAATGGGATTGTTTCACAGTACTTTATCCAAACATCATCTCTGTTTTCCTTAGTGGGAGTCTAGGCTCCATCTTCAGTAACAGCCTTGATAGGTTGGCTGGTAACAGCTGACTGAACATTGACCTTTGTTTCTAAAAGAATTTAGATTCATAGTCTCACAAGTGTTTACTTAACAGAAGGAGGCTATTCATCCCATCATGTCCATGCCAGCCAACAAAGATCTTACTCCATTAATTCAGTTTTCCAGCTCTTGGTCCATAGCCCTTGAGGCTACTGTAACACAAGTTAATATCTAAACACTGCTTAATTTTCACAAGAATTTCTGACTTAACCATCCTTTCAAGCAGTGAGTTCCTGACTCCTAAAACATTCCCTTCAACTCTTCTATCTCTTACTTCAATGTCATCTGGTTATTGGCCTTTCTACCAATGAATAAAAGTACCTTCATTTCCACCCTATCTATGCCCCTTATAAACCAGTACACTTCAACTCTACCCCTCCCAATCTTCACTGCTCCAAGTATCCAATCCTATCTAAATAAAATTACTGTGGATGCTGGAATCTGAAACCAAAAGAGAAAATGCTGGAAAACCTCAGCAGGTCTGGTAGCATCTGTAAGGAGAGAAAAGAGCTGACGTTTCGAGTCTAACTGACCCTTTGTCAAAACGTCAAAACTTCAGCTATTTTCTCTCCTGACAGAAGCTGCCAGACCTGCTGAGATTTTCCAGCATTTTCTCTTTTGGTATCCAATCCTATCCATTCTTTCATCGTAACTCAGATCCTTCAGCTCAGGCAGAATCCTGGTGAATCTCCTCAACAGCCTCTGTAGTGCAGTCACATTTTTCCTGTAATGTGGTAACTGGACTCGACATAGTACTCCAACTGTGGCCCAACCGATGTTCCATACAGTCTAACCTCTTTACGCTTGTATTCTACACCTCAGCTATGAAAGGCAAGCATCCAATATGCCTTCTTAATCATGTTATCTACCTGCCCAGCTACCTTCAGGGATCTGTGGATATGCACACCAAGATCCCTCTGATCTTCAGGACTGTCCATGATCCTACCTTTCATAGTACAATCCCTTGCCTGGTTAGCCCTCCACAACTGCATTACCTCATACCTTACACGGTTGAATTCCATTTGCTACTGCTGTGCCCACCTGACCAGTCTGTTGATATCCTCCTGCAGTTTACAACTATCCCCCTCTCTGTTTATCATCCTATCGATTTTCATGTCATTTACAAACCTCTTGTTCATATCCCCTACATTTAATTTTAAATCATAAATATACACTGAAATAACTTCACAGAGGCTGGTATCCCTTCACCAAGTCACCCTTCTGGAGAGTCCTTGACACTGACCCAGCTTCCTCAGAGCCAGCTCTCAAAGTGAACAGAACTTCTGACACTCCTGTTTATATCTGTTAGCCTGGGCTCCCTGATTGGACTAGGTTAACAGCCCCAAGCAGGGAACTCACATTCAATTATGTCAACTTGGCTGACTTTGTTCCAATCACTACATACACCGTAAACAGTAACGGCCTCAGGACTGGGACCTGTGAAACCCCACTAGAAACAGACTTCCAGTCACAGAAACTTCCCTCCATCATCACCTTCTGCTTCCTAGCACTCAGCCACTTTTGGATCCAATGTATGACTTTGCATTGGATCCCATGGGTGCTAATTGTCTTAACCAGTCTGCCATGAGGCAAGTTAACAAAAGCCTTGTTAAAGACTATGTGAACAACACCAAATGCACTACCCTCATCAATGCTTCTGGTTGCCTCCCCGAAGACTTTGATCAAATTTGTTAAATATGACATTTAACAAATCCATGCTGACTAGAGTCATAGAGTCATAGAGATGTACAGCATAGAAACAGACCCTTCGGTCCAACCTGTCCATGCCGACCAGATATCCCAACCCAATCTAGTCCCACCTGCCAGCACCCGGCCCATATCCCTTCAAACCCTTCCTATTCATATACCCATCCAAATGCCTCTTAAATGTTGCAATTGTACCAGCCTCCACCACTTCCTCTGGCAGCTCATTCCATATACGTAGACTATTTGTCAATAATCTGTGCATCTCCAATTGCAGATATATTCTGCTCTTCAGAATTCTCTGATTACTTCCCCACCACCAAAGTTAGATTGACTATCTTTACCTTCCTCCTTTTTGTCATAGTGCAACAACATTAGCAGTCTTCCAGTCCTCTGGTATCTCATCTATAGCCACAGAGGATTTGAACATCACTCCCTGATATCTACTCCCTTACCTCCTTTAAAATAGTCGGATATATCTGATGTGCGCCTGCAGATTTATCTACATTTAAGGCTGCTAAACCTGTTCATACCTCCTCTCTCGCTATATATCAATTCTTTCTAATACAGTCAACTCTGCTATAACGCGTGATTCTTTTACGTGAATTGAAGAATTTAGACCATTATTTGTAAAACATGAACTTTCCTAACCTGTATTCCAGCCCCATTAGTTGAAAAGGTGCCGCAATTTTCTTGTAATGTGAGATCACGCGAGAACGGAACTATTATGTTTTATCAGAACCGATGATATTTCACATACTATTTCATAAACCTACATTATCCTTTTCCATTGTGAAGATATTCATTGGGGTCTGTGCCCACATTTTCCAGGACCACAGTCAGTTTAGCTCTATATCCTTAATAGGCCCTATATTTGCCCTAGTTCTTGCTCTATATTAAAAAAAAACATTTTGGGTTTTCCTGTATTTAATCCATCAATGCTTTCTCATGCACTCTCTTGGCTTTCATAAGTTCTTTTTAAACTCCTCATGGATACCTTATACTCCTCGAGGGAATCTGCCCTATTATGTCCTTGCAATCGGTCATTAGCTTCTCGTTTTTTCCTTAACCCTAACCTGTATTTCCTTTGACACCCAAGGTTCCCAAGTCATGGTCCCATCGTCTGCCTTAATAGGAACATTTTTTTTCCTTGTACCCTTGTTGATTCCTGTTTGAATGACTCCTACTGCTCTGACACAGTTTTACCTGCAAGCAACTGCTCCGAGTCCACTAGGACCAATACATACCTTATCTTGATAAAATAAGCTTTTTCATAGTTTACAAAGTTTATTTCCGGCTCAGCCTTATCCTTTTCTATAACTATTTCAAATCTTACTGAGTTATGGCCGCTCTCTCCAAAATGGTCCCCTGTCTGAGCACATTTCTGAATATTAAGTCCAGAACTGCCCTTCATTTGTTGAGCTTTCTGCATACCAAGTAAAACAGTTCTCTTGGGTACAATATAAGAATTTTTATTCCTCCATATCTTGCACAGGAAAACTACCTCAGGTAACATTTGGACAGTTAACAGCCCAATATTACTACCTTGCTATTCTTATACAGCTCTGAGATTTGATCTGATCCTCTTTGTCTCTCTGCCTGTTTGGAAGTCTATGGTGCACACCCAACAATGTACTTTTGTATTTTCTTACTTCTTAAATATGGTTTTGCTTGAGGATCCTTCCAAGATATTATCCCTCCTCATTGATATAATTGATTCTTTGATTAGTACTGTGACCCAATCTTCCTCTTCTTTCCCTCCTCTCTCCCTCATCTGAGTACTCCATGACCAGGAATGCCAGCCAAGTCTTAGTCATAGAGATTATATCATACTCCCATCCTGCCTGCCTGTGCCCTCAGCTCATCTGTCTTATTCTTCGGGTTCCTTGCATTACAATATTTTCCACTTATCCCAGGTAAACTCACATCTATGTTACCTAGCCTATGTTTCCTTTGCCTTCCAGACCTGGTTATTTGAGTTTTAATTTTTAATTCCACATCGGTCTCTCCCTGCTCAGAGGATTCCACCCTGCTGCCAATCTGCCTTAAATCCACCTCAAAAGCATTAACAAACCTCCCCTCCAGAATGTTGATCCTGTTCTTGTTGAGATGTAGCCTGTCCAATTTGTACAGGTGCCACCTCCATCAGAAACTGTCCCAATGCCTCAGGAATCTAAAGTCCCCCCTCCTGCATCATCTCTTCAGCCACTCATTCATCTGCTCTATCCTTTTATTCCTGTACCCTACTATCTGTGGCTCTGTGAGTAGATTAATACAAAGATTGCTCCCTTTGAAGTCCTGCTTTTTAAGTTTCCTACCTAACACCTTAAAGTCTGCTCATAGGATCTCAATTTCTCTTTCTTCCTATGTCACCAGTCTCAACACAGACCATGACCTCTGGCTGTTCACCCTCCTCCTTCAGAGTTCACAGTAGCCGTACACTGGCACCCAGGAGGCACCATGCTCATATAAATTTGTTCTATTTTTGCAATGACCAAGAAATGGTTTAATTAATGTCCAGTGTAAGGAAATGAGGAAGGAAGAGATTTGAACAAAAGGTATATCACATGCGATGTTGGCCCAGTTTGTGAAAACAGCAGAACAAAAACCAACACACTTGTTGACCTGAGGCAGTTCACATGCTTTCTACATACATAAGAGCAAGAGAAATCTGAGTATGAATAGGCCCAAAGGCTCCTGCACTACTTTTCAATAAAATCATGGCTGACTTCCTACCTCCACATCACCTTCCCACAGTGTCTCCATAATCACCTGTTTTACTAAAATGTACCAATGCCCTTGGAAGTTAGTGCTGTTGTATGACTATTGCTGCTACTTCTGTGATGGAGACTGAACTTCTAAGTCTAGAAACTTATATCTAAACTAATTTTCACGTGCAATTCTAAAACCTGTTGAATGTTATAGATCATATGTATAACATATACAGGTTTGATATCCAGATGTTTCATTACCTGGCTAGGTAACATCATCAGTGGCGACCTCCAAGTGAAGCCGCACCCATAGGTTTTTGCAAGGTTTGTGAAGGTTTATAGCTCAGGTTGAGGTTTAGGGTGTAGGTTTGCTCACTGAGCTGTCGGTTTGATATCCAGACATTTCATTACCTGGCTAGGTAACATCATCAGTGAGGCTTCACTTAGAGGTCGCCACTGATGATGTTACCTAGCCAGGTAATGAAATGTCTGGATATCAAACCTACAGCTCAGCGAGCAAACCTACACCCTAAACCTCAACCTGAGCTACAAACCTTCACAAGCCTTGTATAACATATACAATCAGCTTGTGGTTGATGTACTTGTTATTTATTCATGGGATGCTGGCTGAGCCAGCCATTATTGCCCCTTGTGAAGGTAGTGATTGACTGGCTTCTGGAACCACAGCAGTCCACCTTGTGTAGGTGCATCCAGTTAGAAATGGACTACCAGGATTTTGACCCAGTGACAATGAAGGAATGACAGTATAGATCCAAGTCAAGATGGTGTATGGGTTTAGAGGATAAAAATTGCAAATGGTGTTGTTCCAATGGTAAAGATTGTGGATTAAGTAAGACTCCAACCAGTGGATGCTTTTCCCTTCATTCACAATGATTCCAGTTTTGCTCACTCTGCTTGATGCCATGTTCAGTCAAATGCGATCTTGATGTCAAGGCCAGTCATTCTCCCTCATCTCTGGAGTTCAGTTCTTTTGCCCATTTTTGAATCCACGCTGTGATGAGCTCGGGGGATGAGCGGCCTGGCAGAACTCTCATAATGAGCCTTCATGAGCAGGTTATTGCCAAGAAAGTACTGCTCAATAGCACTATTGACAACCATTCCATCAATTTACTAATGATCAAGAGTTGACTGATGGAGTGGTATTTGGTATGTCCTGATTTTTATGGATGAGATATATCTGGGCAATTTTCCATATTGATGGGGAGATGCTAGTGTTGTAGCTGTACTTGGCTATGGGCGCAGCTATTTTTGCAACACTACTTTTTAGCATTATTGACAAAATGTTGTAAGGGCCCATCTGAACAGCAGATGGCCCTATTGTTGTATTATTGCATAGATTCCAGAGCGGGCAGGCACTGTACTTTAAGACAGTCACATGACATCACAACATATGATAAGCATAAAAATCCTTGCTTTTAGTAACCTCTGGCTCAATGCAATGAAGTCAGTACAATATGGTCAATGATATATAGGTGGAACAGGAATACTCAGTAAACACAGAAATCAGACAATATGTCAGTCTGTGATATTATAACAGTGCAAATTCCTGGTGTAGTTAATAAACTTCAGGATATCTGTCTCAACATGAACCCAGTCTTCATATACAAACATAGACGATAGGACCAGAGTCGGCTATTCAACCCCTCATGCCTGCTCAACCATTCATTATATTCGGGGCTGATCATCAAGCTCAATGCCCTAATGTCACTATCCCTCCATATCCCTTGTTCCCGTTACCTACAAATATTATGAAAATGCATAATATTTTGTCCTCAACTACTTTCTGTGACAGTGAGTTTCACATGCTCTGGCTGAAGAAATGCCTCCTCTTGTGGGTTCTAAAAGGATTACCCCTTATCCTTCACTACGACCCTGGGTCCTGGACTCCCCAACATTGTGAATATCCTTCCTGCATCTACCCTGTCTAGTCCTTTTAGAATTTTATAGGTTTCTATGAGAACGCCCCCTAACCCATTCTTCTGATCTCCAGTAAATAACTCCTAACTGACTCAACCTCTCCTCATACGTCAGTCCTGTCATCCCAAGAATCAGCCTGGTAAACCTTCACTCCACTCCCTCTAGAGCAAGAACATCTTTCCTCAGATAAGGGGACAAAAACTGCACACAATACTCCAGGTGTGGCTTCACCATTGCCATGTATAATTGCAGCAAGACATCCTTGATCCTGTACTCGAATCCTCTTGCCATGAACACCAACATACAGTTTGCTTTCTTTACTGCCTGCTGCACCTGCACACTTAATTTCAGCTAATAGTGCTCGAGGACACCCAGGTCTTGTTGACCATTCCATCTCTCAATTTACAGCCATTCAAATAATAATCTGCCTTCCCATTTTAGTTACCACAGTGGATGACCGTGCATTTACCACATTGTACTGTGTCTGAGATGTATTTGCTCAATCACCCTGCCGAGCCAAATCACACTGCAACATCTCTGCAACCTCCTCACAGCTCACCCTTCCACCCAGCTTTGTCTCATCTGCTAATTTGGAGATATTGCATTTACTTTCCTCATCTAAATCATTAATAAATGTTGTGAATAGCTGGGATCCTAGTGCTGATCCTTGTGGTACTTCACTCGTCAATGCCTGTCATTCAGAAAGAGACTCATTTATTCCTGCACTTTGTTTCTATCCATCTCAATACACTACCCCCAATCCCATGAACTTTAATTTTACGCACTAATCTCTTATGCATGACTGTCAAAAGCCTTCTGAAAGTCTGATTAAACCACATCCCCCAATCAACTCTACTAGTTACATTCTCAAAGAACTTGTGATATACATTACGTAAACTAACATTTAGTGAAGCACTCAGACCATTGTATACAGCAGTGATATTTGACCCAAGAAACTATTGCCACCTATGATGGGAACAAGCTCACTGGGGCAATTAGACAGCTCTTGTAATATTTATTTATTTATTTATTTATTTAGAAAGATCTTGGAAAAGAAAACCGTATTACCACAGCGACAGAGTGGTTATTTGGATGTATGAATGGCAATGAGGATAAAGGATTGTGCGTTTAATAAAATAATCAATATTGGAAACCTTTTCTAAAATCAGTTTGTCACTAACTCTTAAAAACCATATAGACATTAGCTGGAAAGAGACAGTCATCCAGCTGGACTGAGTAAACACAACATTTTTATCACGAGGCTGAAAAGCTTGTAATAGCTGCTATAAAGAGAGCCGTTTTGTTTACTGATTGATTAAGAACCGATTGCTCCTGCTCAGACTAAAGGCCAAATGGGTGTTGGAGATGGCCAAATTGGTCAAGGAACACCAGAGTACGAAACCACTCATTATTGCCGGCTTGTTCCCGTTTACCCTTGAACTGGTCCACTGCGTTTTCAGCTGCCTGGGGCCCCAAGCTCTTGAATTCATTCCCTCGCCCTCCCTCCTACTTCTTTTCCCAAACATCTCCCTTTGTGTCAAATGTGGTTTGATGACTCCTTTGTGAATCACTTTGGGATGGTTTACTACATTAAAGACATTAAATGCAAACTTTAGTTGCAAATCAAAGAGAGCAAAGGGATGCTGAAAGTCTTTCTCAGGTTGTAGCAGAGCTGAGGAAACTATCCAAACAATGTGACATTGCTGGGATTTCGTCAACATTAGCAGTGTAAAGCCTTCCTTCACACTTGACGAAAAAAAACAGGTCAACTCAAGTATTTCCACAGGATAAAATGGTAAAATTGAATTCTTTGAATGTTTATTTAAATATTTCAAATGGTAAAATAAATTATTATGATTGGATTGAGATAGAAGCTAAGGAATCTTTCAGATATCGAAAATAATTATTCGAATTATTTGTATTATAATGGCTAAATTGGATATTCCTCAAATATAAAATTAGTTTGTGGAAATAGTGGAGGTGTTCAGGAATAATTATGTCATTTGTGCACACCATTAAAACTCAGTTATGCCTCATTCAATAAAATACAACTTTTCAAGGATTTCTAATGCAAGACCAAGGGCCCGGAATAGAATTATTCAGTAATTCCCAAATGACTGCAGATGATGGCAGTGGGCTGGGAGTTGGGCTCTTGGAAGGATGTGGAGAAGTTCAACAGTGAATTCCCTGGTAGTGGGCATACTTAATAATAACAATACCTGGATCTCCATGTTATTTTTCACATATGCCATCTCACAAAATTACTTCAGTTTCAGTGGAATGATGATGACAAATTCTGACAGTTTTATCATCATTGCCATCGTGGAATCTGAGTTATCCTCAGTGTCTGCTCCAACAAATGTGAAAGATTTGCAGGAATTCCTGGGTCCAGCCAATTCTCCCTGTAACTTTGTTGCTGAGGTGTCACATACTATATAGAGAAGATTCCTTCACAAGAACATAAGGTTGGAGTGGGTGAAAATTCAGGTGTTTAAGAAGCTGACCATAAGCATATGCACAAGACTGGGATAGTAGGAACTTAATCTGTAGGTGTGTTGTGGTGCAATGGTAGTGTCCCTATCACTGGGTTAAGTTTGACCTTGAGGTTAATAAACAAGGAGGAGTGCAGTTGATTAAAACATTTAGGGGAATGTTATGGAGCAGTTGGAGTGTCCTTACCTATAAGCTTGAAATCCCATCTGCCACAGAAGTTTGTCTTGACAGGTTAATTCAATATATATTTTAAATGATCTTAATTATTTGATGATTTTATCAGTTAATGCATCTCAAGTGGGTTTAGGACTGGCAATCGCTTGATATTTCTGAATGACCGTTAGTATTTGCTTAATATATTTTATTTCAATTTATACACAGGCTCACTCATTAGGTCAATGTCTATTGCCTATCCCTAATTACAGAGGGCAGTTCAGAGTTAACCACATTGCTGCGGATCTGGAATCGCACATAAGGACATTAATGAACCAGATGGGTTTCTAGTACAGTCAACACTAGTTACACGGTCACCATTAGGCCAGCACATTATTTCAGATTTGATCAAATTCAAATTTTTCCATCTGCCATTTTGGCATTTGAAATCGTGTCTTCAGAATATGAACCTGGGGTTCTGGATTTACCACGACATCATTGTCTCCCTATATGTTAAATTCCTCTGTGATCAGTCAGTCACAGACTTAATAGAAAGTACTGCAATTACATTGAAGAAATTTCACAAATACCTAATAGAAATTGTGTTCTGTACGTTGATTGTTATAGTATTTTAAATTGTTCACTGGGGCTGTCAGCTTTGACATTCTCAGAGAGCTCAGGAATGAGTATCTGCGGACACCAACCATCCAATGATGAATTCTGACTGCATTCACTGATTTTTTAATCAAAATGAGCATATATAAAGTTTAAATTTTAAAAAATCAACTTTATTTAAGTTGTTTTCTCTTCAACTATTTTTTCTTCATTTTTCAGAGTTTGTTAGTTTTATACCACTCTTTATTTCAATTTATTTCAGAGATTTCACTGCAACTATACTTGCTCCTCTTGTCAGCAAATGCAGACCCAAGAAATACCTGTTTTAACTTTAAATAAGGTTTGGAAAGTAGGCAACTTAATTATTAGTTTAACAGGCTGACAGTAACTTTAAACTACTACAATTGAATGCCAAGGTAAATTTTTGTTCTAAAGTTCTTTAACATCATGCTCATACAATATTGAAGACTGAACAGCAAGAAATTGTTTACTTTCCATTATGGTCAGTGACACAGTGTAATGCTGCAACACACAATCTGATATCATCCCATGTTATTTAAAGTATTTCTGGCCTAGTAATGGGAACTTTCCCTACAGAATCAGGCTTACACTGTAGACATTGGGATGACTTGTTGTCTGTGGATGGTATTCCACCTAAATTCTGCAACTGCATGATCCAGGAACAACCTGTCAATCATCCCCATATTGCAGGATTATCTAGAATGGACATGAATATCAATTATAAATTTCTCTTTAATGTCAAAGCTGTCAAATCTGGTTTTCGGCAAATCTGGCCCGAGATCTCTGGGTTCAGGAGCCACAGATTCTCATCCTATTATGGCTGACTGTCCTTTCCTAGAAAGATGTGTAAGGATAGTGTCTTTCTGTCAAGTGAAACATGACTAATTCAGCCACAGAGTCATAAAATCATAGAGTCCTACAGCATGGAAACAGACCTTTCAGTCCAAATCGTCCATGCCACAAAGGTTTCCTAAATTAAACTAGTGCCATTTGCCTGCATTTGGCCAATATCTTGCTAGGCGAAAGTGAGGACTGCAGATGCTGGAGATCAGAGTCAAGATTAGAGTGGTGCTGGAAAAACACAGCAGGTCAGGCAGCATCCGAGGAGCAGGAAAATCTATGTTTCGGGCAGGAGCCCTTATCTCTCTAGACCTTTCTATTCAGATACCTGTCCAAATGTCTTTCAAATGTTGTATCTGAATCTGCATCTACCACTTCCTCAGGCAGTTAATTCCACAAACAAATCACTGTCTGTCTGAAAAAGTTGCCCCTCAGGTTCCTTTTAAATATTTCTCCTCTCACCTTAAAAATATGTCTCTTAAAATTTGTGCGAAGATTTGTAGCTCGGGTGCTCATTGTTGTGGTTCTGTTCGCCGAGCTGGAAGTTTTTGTTGCAAACGTTTCGTCCCCTGGCTAGGCGACATCATCAGTGCTGGGTACCCAATATACCAACCACGACAGCGGACAGCTGAAAGATGTCGCCTAGCCAGGGGACGAAACGTTTGCAACAAAAACTTCCAGCTCGGCGAACAGAACCACAACATATGTCTCTTAGTTTTGAACTTCCCCAACCCGTGGAAAAGACCTTTACTGTTCACTTTATCAATGCCCCTCCTGACTTTATAAACCTCTACAAAGTCAACCCTCAACCTCCTATGCTCCAGTGAAAATAGTCCCAGCCAACCCACCCTATCATTATAACTCAAACCCTCCATTCCCGGTAACATCCTGGTAAATCTTTTCTGGACCCTCTCCAATTTGATTTTATCCATCTTATAGCAGGACAACCAGAACTGTACACAATAGACTAAAAGTGACCTCACCAATGCACTATACACGCTCAACAAGATGTGTCAACTCCTATACTCAATGGGCTGAGCAATGAAGGTAAGCATGCTAAATACTTTCTTAACTATACTGTCTATCTGTGATGCAACTTTCAAAGAACTACATACCTGAACCCCTAGGTTTCTCTGTTCGACAAGACTCCCCAGAGCCCTACCATTAACTGTGTATGGGAGAAAGTGAGGACTTCAGATGCTGGAGATCAGAGCTAAAAATGTGTTGTTGGAAAGGCGCAGCAGGTCAGGCAGCATCCAAGGAGCAGGAGAATCGACGTTTCAGGCATGAGCCCTCCTTCAGGGCCTGACCTGCTGCGCTTTTCCAGCAACACATTTTCAGCTCATTAACTGTGTATGTCCTGCCCTTGTTCATCTTACCAAAATGCAATGTTTCGCATTTATTCAGATTAAACTCCAACTGCCACTCCTCAGCCCTTTGACCCAATTGATCAAGATCCCTTTGTAATCTGAAATAACCTTCCTCACTGTCAGCTCACTGACTATAGAACTACGAAGAGGGAAAATACACGTTTGACCACTTTGTTAGCAGTAACTGTAAAAAGCAAGCCTTTCTAGTGCTTATTTAGCCACTTACAATAGGGCTGTTGAGTGCTATAAATATTTTCTATTGGGGCATATTGTATTCAAATTACTTCACAACACATTTACACTAATAAAATAGTATGTAGATACACTCAATATCTATGAAATTGAATACAGTGAAATACTGTTCAGAGATTTTCAATGAAAGTGTCTTGCTGTCATATATTATCCATGGTGCAAAGGAAAAGGCAGCATCCAATTAATTAACAAAGGGAGCGCCTTCTTCACAGTGTTGCATAGTAAAGGCTTGAAAGTATGTTCAGGAGGTAATGATCAGCCAAGAGCTTGTTTGCACATTAGACCAAGAATAGCAAATTGTAATGACAAATATGATTTTCCAGTACACATTTGTAGACAGCAGTCCATTCTTTTATCAGTGTTTATAACTGATGAGTTTTTTAAATAGACAGTTAGCAAAGGCTTTGTCAACCCTAAAAAGCCCTTTGATTTCTCTTTTCACTTCACAACTCCACATTGTAAACTTTTTTTTTAAAGAAGTGCTCTAGCAATGCTGTGCTGGAGTCACTCATTCTAATCTGACACAGATTGTCGGGGAATGCAAACATCAGCTGAACTATCCTTTTGGTACATGTATCTCACGACGTGATTCCGTGCAGAGTTCACTGTCTGAAAGGATCACATACTGTAATGTCTGAGAGAAAACAGGGTGGGATTAAATGGAAATATGAACCATGTGCTGTCTTGCAAGAAACAGGCCCAATATCTTCCTCCACACTGTTTAGTTAGCCTGTGTCCAGCAAGGACTGCAAGGTAAACACATGCACAAATAAGCAAAAGGTCGAAAATATTAATACCTTCCAGATTGTTTTTTAAAACTCTCCATTCTCTTATGAAAAACTGTCAACTTTGAAGAAGTTTAGTCATTTAAAGTTAAGACGTAACCCACCAGACCTTCCAATACATTCAGGAAATTTAATGGCGAGCAATTTCAAACTGGTTTAATAAGATGCAGCAACAGATGTGTTTCACAGATAGGGGCTTGGCTCATGTTTAACGACACTGTCACATGGTTGGGTTAAAAACATTGATTTACACATATCAATGCAGCATTTCCACACTACGTGGTGACTCAATTGTGAAACATTAAATGGAAATTTTGCACAATTGTTCAGCAACAGCGTTTGACAACAGAGATTCAGATAGTTTGCTGATTCAAAAAATGAATACAGTGTATTAATTAAAGATTTTGGAGGAACAGTATGTTTTAAAAAGTAGAGTAGAGTAACTTTTTATTTGTGGTTTCTACCATATATAACTGATACAGTAAAAACCTTCTGCCAGTAACAAGGGGGTGCTACATGGACAGCACAAACTATACACTTGTACACGGCATAAAGTGCACAAGAAGTGCAAAACCCGCAAGTTACAGTGTAATAGAAGAATGATAAATTATAGACATTGTTCTAGCAGCAATTTGAAGTCGTGCAAAGAATTTCAGATGGGAAAGAGTCCGATCATGCTGTGTTAGGGAGTCTGATGTCAGGGGGGGAGACACTGTTGCAGTCTGATCGTGAGAGACCATATACTCCGGTATCTTCTGCCCAATGTCAGGAGGGAGAAGAGTTTGAGTGAGGGGTGTTTGGGTCTTCCACAATGCTGTTATCCTTTCGGGTGCAATGTGTGATGTAAATGCCTGTAATGGAGGAAAGAGAGACCCCGATGATCTCCTCAGCTGTCAAAATTATATCAATGAACTTAGGTATTGGTCTTGTTTAAAAAAAACAGTAACCTTTCCTGTCCCAGGGGAGTAATTACAAAGCTATGGTTTATTGAGATTAATGCAAGAATGGATAAACCAATAACCATATGGATTTCTATAATTATTCAAAGCTCAAATGCTTTCTATGTGCATTTGAATGTACAGCACACTTATCTGAATAAAAATGCTTTGTTTACAATTTGGAGGGAAGGGTGACTCAGTGGTTAGCACTGCTGCTGCACAGGGACTTGGGTTCAATTCCAGCCTACAGCGACTGCGTGGAGTTTAAATGTGATCCCTGTGTCTGTGTGGGTTTCCATCAGATGCTCCGGTTTTCTCCCACAGTCCAAAGATGTGCAGGTTAGGGTGGATTGGCCATGTTAAAGTATCCAGGGATGTATAGCCTAGAGGGATTAGCCATGCTGAATGGCCTGCTTCCACACTGTAGGGATTCTAGTACTGTGCCCAGAATCTTCATAGGTATGTCTTTCCTAAAATGTAATTTCACTCTGTCATCAAGCAAAATAAGTGAGACAATATTGCCATCCTCTTTACTTCCCCCAAAGGCCACTTCACTTTGATCATTAACAATAAGGCGATGGAACAGAAGTAGACCCTGGATGTAGGTTTGCTCGCTGAGCTGGGAGGTTCATTTCCAGACGTTTCGTCACCCTACTAGGTAACATCTTCAGTGGGCCTCAGGTGAAGTAGTGTACATGATTCCTGCTTTCTATTTATATATTTGGGTTTCTTTGAGTTGGTGATGTGGTGATGTCATTCCTGTTCTTTTTCTCACGGGGTGGTAGATGGGGTCTAACTCAATGTGTTTGTTGATAGAGTCTATCACTAGAGTTAGATCCCATCTACCACCCCTTGAGAAAAAGAACAGGAAATGGCATTACCACAGGAAATGACATCACCAACCCAAAGAAACCCAAATATATAAATAGAAAGCAGGAATCATGTACACTACCTCACTTGAGGCCCACTGAAGATGTTACCTAGTAGGGTGACAAAACATCTGGAAATGAACCTCCCAGCTCAGCGAGCAAACCTACATCCAGAACCTCAACCTGAGCTATAAATCTTTTCAAAACTCACTAGGAGTAGGCTGTTTGGCCCATGGGCCTGTTGCATCTTTCAGTAAGATCATGGATGATACGACATTTCTCACATCCACTTTCCTGCCCTGTCCCCATTACCCTTGATTCCCTATTGATCAAGAATCTATCTGTCTCAACTTTAAATATACACAGGGACTCTGCCCCTGCAGTTGTCAATGGCAAGGAGTTCCAAAGACTCATAACTCGGTGAGGAAAAAAAAACTTCCTCCTTTTCTCAGTCGTACATTAGTGCTACTTTATTCTGAGACTATGCTTTCCGGTCCTTGACTCTCCCACGAGGGGAAACATCCTCTCAGCATTTACCCTGTCAAGCCTAAAAAGAATCTTATATGTTTCAATGAGATATAATTCTTCTAAATCCCAATGAGTCAAGTCCCAACCTGTTGAGCTTTTGCTCAGAAGACAAACTCTCCAACTGCGGATCAATCTAGTGAACCTTCTTTGAACTGCCTGCAATGAAATGATATATTTTCTTAAGTAAGGAGACCAAACTCACTCACAGTACTCCAGATGTGGTCTCATCAGCACCTTGTACAGTTATCGACTTTCCTTCTGTTACACTCCAACCCCTTTCAAATACAGGCCCACATTCTATTAGCCTTCCTGATTATCTGCTACACCTGGGTGCTAGCTTTCTATGTTTCATACACAAGAACCTCCAAGTGTCTTTGTGTTCCAGCTTTCTGCAGTTTTTCTCCATTTAAATAACACTTTGTTCTTTTGTTCTTCCTTCCTTGCTGACATTATACTGTATTTGCCATCTTTTCGCAGTTTGTAAATACAGGAAAGATTCACACATCAGTTATTTAAAATTTAAAATTACACCACTATGTGGGATTGCATTCATAAGTACGTCAGACATATGTAAATTGGACACTCCCTGATGTCATTGGACTCCAATGAGGACATTAGACTCCAATCTCCATCTTTAAAGAAGGACGTGACTGGCTTCAGACTGGTTTCCTGGTTATCAGTTTAGAAGAGAAAGTAATAGAATGTCCGAGGTTAGTTTACTGGGCAGTTTTGTTTCTGAGGAGGTGGAATATGTGAATATTTCAGTTTAAAGACCTGAGCTGAAAATTGTTCTTACCTTGCTATGCAGGGCGCAATTTCAACATTTGTGGATGATATGAAACTTGGACGTATAATGAACTGTGTGGAGAATAGAATAGGACTTTAAATGGGCACAGCCAAGTTGGTTGAATGGATGGACAAATTGCTAATGAAAGTCATTGCAGATAAGTTGAAATGATTCATTTTGGTAGGAGGTGCATGAAGGACCAGACAAAATAAAGGGTACATCTCTAAAGGGGGTGCAGGAGCAGGAAGACCTGAGTAAATATGTACATAAGTCATTGAAGGAAGGAGGACATGTTATCAATTAATAAAGCATGCAGTATTCTAGGCTTTATTAATAACGGCATAGAGTACTAGAGCAAGGAATGTAAGAACTAGTTTGGCCTCAGCTAGGGTATTGTACTCGGTTCTGAGCACTACCCTCATAATGTGGGATGTGATGGCACTTGTGAGGTTGCAGAAAAGTTTCACAAAAATGGTCCTACAGATACGAAACCTCCAGAATGAAGAAGTTAGGACTAATTTCTTTGTAGAAGAGGAGATTTGATCAAGATGAAATCATGAGGTGTTTGAACAGAGAATATAGGGAAATGTTAAGACCATAAGACCATAAGACATAGGAGTGGAAGTAAGGCCATTTGGCCCATCGGGTCCACTCCGCCATTTAATCATGGCTGATGGGCATTTCAACTCCACTTACCCACATTCTCCCCATAGCCCTTAATTCCTGTGACATCAAGAATTTATCAATCTCTGCCTTGAAAACATTTGGCGTCCCGGCCTCCACTGCACTCCGCGGCAATGAATTCCACAGGCCCACCACTCTCTGGCTGAAGAAATGTCTCTGCATTTCTGTTCTGAATTTACCCCCTCTAATTCTAAGGCTGTGTCCACGGGTCCTAGTCTCCTCGCCTAACGGAAACAATTTCCTAGCGTCCACCCTTTCCAAGCCATGTATTACCTTGTTTCTATTTGTGGAATGATTGAAAATGAGAGGTCACAGATTTAGAGTAATTGGTAAAAGAAAAATTGTTATGAGAAAATGACTTTTTCTTACAGTGAGTGTCTTAGGATTTTGGAATGCACAGCCCGAAAGCACAGTGGAAACAGGCTAAATTGAAAAATTCAAAACAGAGTTATACTGCTATTCGAAGCTGGGTAACAGGGAAAAGTCAGGAGAATGGAACAAAGTGAGTTGATTATTCAGGCAGCAGGTGCAGACGTGATGGGCTGAATAGCCTATTTCTATACATTAACAGTCATGTGACTCTCTCATCCTGCACACCACCCATTGCCCTGCATATCCCACCCCATACCTGATCATTAATTCCTCAGTTTTGATGAATTGTACCAGAGAGAAAATGGTCAGAGTTTGGGATAAAACAGTTTTCAAGAATCTATTCCAGTGAAAAACACAACAGAATTGTACCATTTCGATAATAGTGCACCAGAGTACAATAGGTTGAATCAATGCAAAACAGTTATCCACTTACAGCTATAATTCTGTAATTCAGGAGAATGATCAAAGGTGATGATTTACAGAACCACAACAGTCTTCTGTGCTAACCATTGATTAACCCTTTAAATTATTTACTACCTTTTCCAATGGTGTGCTGACTCGCTGACCTGGTCAACACTGTGGGTCAGTATGAGATGCAGGTCATCTATTACCCTCAGGAGCCCTACAGAAGAATACGAGTTCCTCGCCACGGAATGAAGGGAAAGATAGAATGCATCCAGTTTAATAAAAAAAATTAGTCATTAGAAAAATACTTTGTGTGCTCTTTGTGTTTGTTTATCCCCTTCCTCCCTCCCCCCCCCAACCATAATAGTATAGAGTTAGGCTCAGTAACCTGACCACATAAGCCGAAAGCAAGCCTCACGAAAGAACTTGCCACAATGAACAGATTCTGAGTAAAATAGTACATTTTACATACAGAGGGCCATAAATATTGACTCCAGTTCTGCTGGACTGGCATAATTCCCCCTCTACAAAGAACAGGCTGACAAACTGCTTGGTATCTAAAGGATTTCTTTTTTTAAAATTCTCCTGGGCAATTGCAGATGTTTTTCAATTCGAGGCCTGACTATTTAATGTTACTTAAACTGAAGGGCTGAGCATAATAGCCTACAGCATTGGATTTCTCTTCTGCTGTGTTGGAATTCTTAAAACTGATGCTTAAAGGCTACACAATGACAGGTCATCCTGAAACACAATTTCTGATAAGTTCGGAATGTTCATCCCATGCCAGTGAGTTGAGGTTTGTACTTCTTTATCCTGGAGAACAGGTTTACAGATAACAGACAGGGAAGTGAGATGACTTAACAACTGTTTCAAAGGGTTAGAACCAGCATGACAGACCATGTGGCCGCCTTTTGTGCTGACTCATTCTATGATGTTGGCGATGAATTCCAGATGCTTCCTCCCCACCACCTCTCAGGAAGCAGAAAGACCTTCAGCTAATTGGGGTGGAGAATCTTTGAATCCCTACCGAATCATAGAATCCCTACAGCATTGAGGTAGCTGTTTGACCCATTAAGTCTACATTGCCCCTCTGAAGAGCATCCCATCCAGATCCACTCTGCTACCCTATCCTTGTAACCCGACATTTCCTATGGCTATTCTACCTAGCCTGCATATCCCTGGATATTATGGGCAATTTAGCACGGCCAATTCACCTAACCTATACATCTTTGGACAATGGGAGGAAACTGGAGAACCCATAGGAAACCCACACAGACAGAGGGAGAATGTGCAAACTCCACACAGACAGTCGCCTGAGGCTGGAATCGAACTCGGTCCCCAGGATTATGAGGCAATAGTGCTAACCACTGAGCCACAGGGCCACTCCTGCCGGATGGGACAGTGAGCCTCAGCATTCTCGCAGCTGAAGCAAGGGGCAAACAAAAGGTTAGCACACACCTTTTCATCCCTTTAGTGTTCAGAATTAATAAAGTTAGGGTGCTACACGATTAACAACTTCCTCTTTACCAGGGTATCGCACCCCAGAGTATAGCACAGAACGCCTCCAATTAAACAGGCTCTGTTGGCATAATTATTATGTGCACATTCCCTTCACTTTCTCAATTACTTTGAACATCTTAGACTTATTACCTGCAAATGAATCACTGGAGGACACACAGGATGCCTGTGCTGTCTCCTCTAATGGGAGGGAAACAGTATGTTGTAAGACTAAACTATCCTGTCAGTTTTGCTCTAGAATTCTCATAAGGCAATGCAATCAATTATCAATAATCAAAAACAGAGTAAGTTGGGACAATGTTATTGAACCTGACTGAAGAATAAATTACATAACATATATACAAGTTATTATGATTTTCTTACTAAAGGGGATCAAATGGCACAATTACATTTATACTTGAAACAACCCCACACTGTAATATTCAGTTAATTGAATCTGGTCTTGCCCTTGTGAGATAGCCAATGCTCCAACCTCCAATGTGTTTTAAAACAGAAGGAAGATTAGTTGTATCAAAGCAGTGTCAACTAAAGATTGACGTTTCCCTGTTGGTAGTATCAAATAAAGACTGACATTTCCCTGTTGGTAATATCAAAATAACTCCACTCCTCTTCTGATACCCCTACATTTCCATGTTTGGTCTGAGTTCATCAGCATCCGAGGAACAGGAAAATCGACATTTCGGGCAGGAGCCCTTCATCATGGTGAAATCTGTTATTTCTGCACAACGGCTGGCCTAGAACCTGGGAGGTGAAAGTTGTGATGAACCTACTGTTGGAACCAGAGTAGTCCAGCATTCTTTAGTTCGACCAATGAAGTACAATTGACAGCATTTTTACAACCCCTAATCTAAAAAGAAGAGAGCCTTTCTCCATGGAATTCAAATATTTAGATAAAACATAGATTTGGCAATTTTGAAATCCTAACAGAGCTATCATTTCAATTAAATATCACAAATTTCAATTTAATTTGGTTATGTTCTATATCAAAAATAAATTATTTTGCATAATGTGGAATAAAGCAATCCTGTTTAATTTGAGTCAAAATCTGGTCAATGCAATGATGTAGACTATAATTTTTGTCATTTATTTCTGTCAGTAATGAAACAGGACAAAATCATATCATTCGCACACTCCTGTTAATGGAGATTGTATTAAGAAAGAAGACACTCATTCTTGATCGGATTTACAAAGTCATGCCAGAGTATTAGACATTGTGGTGTTTTCAATCGAAGGCACAAGTCACTGTTGAAAAAGCCACAAACTATGTGCTGAGGTCATGATGAAATCTAGGCAAAAGTAAGGACTGCAGATGCTGGAGATTAGAGTCAAGATTTAAGTGTTGCTGGAAAAGCACAGCAGGTCAGGCAGCATCCGAGGAGCAGGAGAATGGACGTTTCAGGCAGGAGCCCTTCATCATGGTGAAATCTGTTATTCTGCATTTCTGAGACCCAGAGAATGGGAGGTGAAAGTTGTGATGAACCTGCTGTTGGAACCGGAGTATTCCAGCATTCTTTAATTTGACTAACAAAGTACAATTGTACTAATATACACTACAACAAGGTTAGAAAGCTGTTGAAATAAAATGGGATCTTATGGATTCTTATTCAACTGGACAAAACACTAGCCATTTTTTTCTGAATATGTGCAATATTATTTGCTCACTGAGTATGTCACTAGAGTTCTGTTAATTGCAATCAGGCCATAGAGTAAAAGCATAACGCAATTATTTCAAATGGAGCAAAACAACAGGAGCAATACTTTGTCCTCAAATTACTCTGTCCTGATATCCATGATCTCTGTGACATCGATTTCCCTTTTCCAAATGTGAGTTTAAATTTGGCACCAAGTCTAGGTGAACAACAATATGAGATCATCAAGCAGACTGAGCAGTCAATCACATTGAAGTATTCCCACAGACAACCAGACAGAAATCAAGTGTGCTGAATCCTACATTTATTCAGCATTTGAGAGACTTCTAAAAGATTATTTTACATGCGATGTGAGTGTCACTTGTTAAGGCCTGCATTTGTTGCCAGTCCTTTGAGACGGTGGTAGTGAGCAATCTTCTTGAATTGCTGCAGCCAGTCTGAAGCAGCTATATTACACTTCTGGGCAAAAGTGACATTACACTGCTGTTAGGGACAGCATTCCAGGATTTTGTCCAGCAACAGTGAAGGAATGGCAATATAATTTCAAGTTTAGGCTGAATAAAAACCAAAAGAAATCTGGATGCTGTAAATCAGAACCAAAAACAGAAATTGTTGGAAAATCTCAGCAGGTCTTGCAGCATCTGTGGAGAGATATCAGAGTTAACATTTTGGGTTGAGTGACCCTTCCTCAAAACTGACGGTAGCTAGGAAAATGTTGGTTTATATGCAGAAGATAATATGTGGGGGTGGGGGGGGAGCAGGAGTAAACAATAGGTGGGGATAGAGCTCAAAGAGAGAGAAGAACAGTTGGACAGACAAAGGAGTGGATAACAATCTGGCTAGGATGGTGAATTGCTATTAATGGGGACTGTTAGTGGCTAACAATGGGTTGTGTGTAATAGCAGACTGTGTGATAACAAGGCCTGGTGTATGAGGGTTGGGAAAAGGACATGGGAGAGCTCAAGCTCTAAAGTTGTTGAACTTGATATTGAGTCCCGAAGGCTGCAGGGTCCCTAAGTGGAAAATGAGGGTCAAGTTTAGGCTAGGAGCCAATTACTGCAGCTGCTGGAACCTGTACTGAAAACAACAAATGCTGAGATTACAGAAGTTCAGACAGCGTCCATGGAAAGACAGCAAGCAAACATTTCAAGTCTAAATGACTCTTCATCAGACCTGAAATTTAGGCTGTTGTTTGTCTTGGAGGTGAATCTGCAGGTGGTGAGGATTCCAGGTGCCTGCAGTTCATGTTCATCACAAACCAGCCAACTGAGCTAACCAACTCCCACATACTATATGTTGGTGGCGGAGTGAGTGAATGTTGAAGCTGGTGTATGGTGATCGAAGCAAGTTGGCTGCTTTGTCACAGATGGTGTTGAGTGTTTTTAGTGTTTTTGGAGCTGCACTCATCCAGGCAATTGGATGCATCACACTCCTGCATTGTGTCTCATACATGGTGGACAGGCTTTGAGGATTCAGGGGATGTGCTACTCACCCACAGAATTCCCAGCCTCCTTATCACTCTTCAGCTATAAGATTAGCCTGATGTACAATGTCATTATTCAGTAGCATTTATGAACATTGTACACAGTTAAAAACTGAATGATACCTTATTCAACAAGATGTAACTTTTGCAAGGGGCTTTACAGCATGAAATGCCAGGTTTTCATCTGTTTATTGATTTCTAATCCAAGGACTTCAACAGCACAGCCTATTGTGAAGTGTAAGACCAGTGAAAGCATTTAATTGTGATGTGTGACTCCAGAACTAGTTGCCAATTTTGTGGGAGTAATGACAGCAAAAGTTTCACCGTCATTATGACAACAAAATCTGGGCTGAAAACAGGAACAGCTGCTACTGCTTCAAAAATTGGCTAAAGCTTTTCAGAACTCCTCCCTACTCTCTGCTCATCACTGCAAGGAAGCAAAACCTTTTGGGTCCTCAATAAAATAATACTAACGTAGCATTTCCAATTGATGGTCGGCTTCTCATGGATAATTGTGGTTCTGGGATTTTTGTTAGACAAGAACATTGAGAGTTACAGAATCAAAGTGGGCAGATATGGTGGCTGTAATGTAATTGAAAGCACAATCTAATGTTGTATGGGATGATGCTATTATTAATCAAGGGGGCTATTTTGTGTAATAGGTCCAAGACACAGTAGTGTGCTTTGTGACAAGTCAAACATAAGCGATGCAAGACTTTCACAATGATCAGACAGAGGGAATTATCCCGTTGTTAATAGATGACCCCAGTGTAGAAAAGCTAACAGCATTCTCCAATTGTTTTAATATTATCACCATTTATTAATCAGCGTAAAGTCATTTACAAACTGAAGCTAATTTTTTATAAGCCCAGTGTTTCTCAACCAGAGTTATCTCAAAGATTTAGTTGTACATAACCCCGTGTGAAGGTAACATGGCTGGAGAGCAAAACGCACAATCTACAAAGAAACAGAAATCGATCCTGAGCCCAACTTGTTGTCAGGATGTTCCAGAGAAAGGCAAATTCAGGAGAGAGCAATACACCTTATCTGGAGGCTAATGAGTTGTTTTGGAGCATGAATAAACTTGAACCTATGCAAGTTGAAATATTGGAAAATGTGTCAAAAAAAGTTTAATTTCCTGCGTTGCACAGGTATGGGAGGACCTGAACTTGTAAGAATCTTGTGGTATGATTCGCACTCTGAGTACAATCAAGAAATGGCAGCTAAAATGTGGCTGAAACCGCACTGGTTAGGTGATAGTTCAAGTTTATGTGAAAATTAATTTGCATAGTCAAAGCCTAAAAGCTTCCATGAACCAGTGCAATCAGTTGTGTAATCAAACATAATGGTTTATTTCTTTTACTTGCATTTAAAATAGTATTAATTGATGTGGTTCAGAGTGATCTAATTAAACCTGGTTCAATCTTATTTATACAGCTGCAGATGGGTTTATCAGCAAAATATGTATTTAATAAGGGTGCCCAGTCTGTCTCTTTGAAGTAACCTGTTTTAAAACCTCTGAACAAGACTTGCAAAAAACTAAACGGAAGCATTTATTGTGCAGTGATTCTGTAATGCAAGAAATGTTGAGTCTTTGGAATCCTCTACCTCAGAGAGTTGTCGTGATGACCAGACCTGGGTAAGGCCCCACCAATTACTATGGTCCAAAACAGAATACCCCAAGTTGTAAATTGTAAAGCTCCAGGGTGAGGTGTGATGAACTGGCTCTACTTCATTATTCACCTACTCCTTTGAATGGTCACAGAAAGGTTAATTTACAAAGGGTTCCCTCCCTTGTAAATAACCTTCTCCCGGTGAGATGTTGTCATTGACCTAATGTTGCAGATGATGCAAAGGTAAGTGGAGGAATAGGCATTGCTAAGGAAGCTGGGAGGTTGTGGAAGGATGTAGACAGGCTAGAAGAGTGGGCAAAGAAGTGGCAGATGGAATGCAAGTGTGAGGCTGTGTACTTTGGTTGGAAGAATCAAGGTGTAGACTGTTTTCCAAATAGGGAAAGGCTTCGGAACTCTGATGTTCAAAAGGATTTGCAAGTCCATGTTCAGGATTCTCTGAAGGTTAACATGCTGGTTCAGTTGGCAGTTAGGAAAGCAATTGCAATGTTAGTATTTATTTCAAGGCAGCTAAGAATACAACAGCAGGGATGTACTGCTCAGGCTTTCTAAGGCTCTGGTCAGGCCTCATTTGGAATACTATGAGCAGTTTTGGGCCCCGTATCTAAGGAAGGACCTGCTGGTATTGGGGGGTGTCCAGAGGAGGTTTAGAAGAGTGATCCTGGAGATTAAGCGCTTGTCATATGAGGAGGGACTGAGGACTCTGGGTCTGTGCTCGATGGAGTTTAGAAGAATGAAGTGGGATCTCATTGAAACTTACAGGATTCTGAGAGGACTAGATAGACTGAACATAAGAAGATGTAGTAGGAGAGACTAGGGCACAGCCTCAGAGTGAAGGGATGACCCTTTAGAACTGAGATGAGGAGGAATTTCTTCAGCAAGAGGGTGGTAAATCTGTGGAACTCATTGCTGCAGAAGGATGTGGAAGCCAAGTCATTGAGTGTATTTAAGACAGAGATAGATAGACTCTTGATTGATAAGGAGATCACTAACTCTGTTTTACTCTTCACAGATGCTGCCAGATCTGTTGAGCTTCCCCACTAATTTCAGCTTTTGTTTCCAATCTCCAGCATCTGCAGTTCTTTGTTTTATTAAATTGGTCATATTCTTGTAGGTTGATGACTCAAATGCATCCTCACTGATCTCGGTAGCCTTTCTGGTTTTGGTGTAAGGCCGTTTGATGATATAGACAGGTGATTTGTCTCACTTTTTGATAATCCTTTCAGATTTCTGTCTGCCCATGACATTGCAGGATGCGGAAAGAAAGAGGAAAGTTAAGAGATTTACACAGGGATCCCCCTATATCTGTGACTTTCTGCTTCTGTCTTTGGTTTGGAGAAAAAAAATTCCTTAAACACAAATACAGTTAAAAATCACACAACACCAGGTTATAGTCCAACAGATTTATTTGGAAGTACTAGCTTTTGGAGCACTGCTCCTTCATCAGGTAGCTAGCCAGCGAAGGAGTAGCACTCCGAAAGCTAGTGCTTCCAAATAAACCTATTAAACTACAACCTGGTATTGTGTGATTTTTAACTTTGTCCACCCCAGTCCAACACTGGCACCTTCACATCACATATATAGTTAGCTGACTTGAGTCATGGTCCTCTCTCTCTCTCTCTCCAATTAACCAGTGTGACAAATAGGGTCATGGCCAGTGGATTGTTTGGACCAGAATAGATTATGGCTGGGATGGATTTTTTTCCTAACCAGAGTTCTTTGTCTGAGATGATTACAGCTAACGAGTAGCCCCTACCAAGTTGATCATCTGGATACTGGCAATGTCTTTGGAGATCATCCCATTCACACTCCATTAAGATAACTGCCTCTGCTGGAGTTTTCTGTACAGGTTGATTCAACTAAATGTTTTTGGAATTTATCCTGTGTCATATTGGAAATATTCAGCCATTCTAGAAACTATGGTTTGATGTCACCAGGTATAGATGAATTTAGTCTTTTTTATCAAATCGTACTCTCCAGCCAGTAAGTAAATCAGATCACTTTTTTAATAGCTTAGCTTTGTAATAGAATCGAGGAATATGGGTTGCTGCAGAAAAGTAGAGTTGAGGTAGCCAATAATATATTAATTATTGAATGGGTGAGCAGCTTCAACAAGATTTATAACCGGGGATAATTTCCTTGATCATCTTAGCCATTGGGTCTGTTACTTTTGTATTTCTCAGGGCAATGGGATCTCAATTTAGTGTTACATCTGAAAGACAGCATCTCAGACAGGGCAGCACTCCCTCAGTACTGCACTGGACTGGATTTGATGCTCCAGTCCCTGGCATGGAATTCGAACACATAACTTTCTAAATCAGAATGCTTCCTCTGACCACAACTGACACACATATGGGCAAATGCTGCAGCCATCAGCAACAGCAATAGAATATAGTGAGTTGTCTTTTTCCCAATCCTTGTGGAATTGTTACTGGACACAGAGAATGTCCTTCAACTCACTGTTAGGTCAGCTCATGATTTTTTTCAGCTAATGAATTGCTTTTAAAGTGTAGACACTGCTAGAGCACAGGAAACCCAACAGCCAATTTGCACACGACAGTTCTCACAAAAAGGAATGTGATCAGTACTGGATAACCTGTGACGTTAATTGAGGGATAAATATTAGCCACACACTTAAGATGCCCGCTCTTTTTCACGTTCTAGGATCTTTTACCTGAAAAGGCTGAATGGTCTTGTGTTTAATGCAATATCTAGAAGACAACCATTCCAGCACTTCCTTAGTACTTCACTGGAGTGCAGTCTCGATTTTGTGCTCAAGGTCAGCAGAGTGAATCAAGAATCTTATAACTCAGAAGAGAGAATACTATCACATCTGATGTTAATGTTGTTTGTTTTTTGTGTCAGGCTCTGCTCTGAGAGATACTTAGTAGGCTTAAAAGCAGGCCAGAGTAAGGTGAATAGCTTGCTTAATTTACATCATAGAATACTTACAGTGCAGAAGGAGGCCAACCGGTCCATCATATCTGCACCAGCTCTCTGAGCATTTTAACAGTGCCAATCTCCTGTGTTTTCCCTGTAATCTTTCACACTGTTTCCAGTTAACAAAACATCTCATGCTCTCTTCCACCACACTTCAAGGTAATGCATTCCATATCCAAATTACTCATCTTGCAGTTGCTTCCTTTGCAAAACACTTTAAAAGCACGCCCTCTAATTCTCAACCAATTTGCAAGAGGCAACAATTTCTTCCTATCTATTGTCCAGACCCCTTGTGATTGTGAAAACATCTATCAAATCTCCTCTTAGCCTTCTCCTCACCTGTCCAATTGTTCCTCATAACTGAACTATCTCATCCCTGGAAACATTCTTGTAAACTTCTGCACACTCAGGAATGCACTCTCATTCTTTCTATGTGCTCAGAACGGTACACAATACTCCATCTGAAGTCTTAGCAATCTCTCGCCAGTTCAACATCACCTCCCTGCTCTGGTACAAAGCCTAGAATATCATCTGTGATATTAGCAACTTTCTCTACCTGTTCTGACACTTTTGCACAGATCTATACCCAGCCCTCTCTTCTTCATTTAGAGTAGCGTCCTTTATTTTATATTGTTTTTCCATGGTTTTTGTACTAAAGTGCATCATCTCAGGGGGCGGCACGGTGGCTCAGTGGTTAGCACTGCTGCCTCACAGTACCAGGGACTTTGGCTCAATTCCAGCCTCAGGCGAATGTCTGTGTGGAGTTCGCACACTCTCCCCATGTCTGCATGAGTTTCCTCCAGGTGTGCCAGTTTCCTCCAACAATCCAAAGATGTGTAGGTTAGGTGAATTAGTCATGCTAAATTGCCCATAGTGTTCAGAGATGTGTAGGTTAGGTGCATTAGTTAGGGAAAATATAGGGTAATGGGTCTGGGTGGGATACTCTTTGGAGGGTCGGTGTGGACTTGTTGGGCTGAAGGACCTGTTTCCACACTGTAGGGATTCTAATTCTTATTCATATTTCTCAACATTAAACTTTATCTGCCACCTGTCTACCCATTTCACCAACCCAGCAACGTCTTTTTGAACTTCTACACTTGTTCTCCACACAGTTTACAATTCTCCTAAGCTTTTTGTCATCCAACAACTTTGAAATTGTCCATGCAGACCAGGATCTAGATCATTTCTATAGTTATCAGGAAAAGCAAGAGTCCCAATATCAAACTCCAATAAAAACCTTCTTCCTGCCTAAAAATGCTCAATAACCATTACTCATAGAACATAGAACAATACAGCGCAGAATAGGCCCTTCGACCCTCGATGTTGCGCTGACCTGTGAACTATTCTCAGCTCGTCCCCCTACACTATCCCATCATCATCATCCATGTGCTTATCTAAGGATTGTTTAAATCTCCCTAATATGGCTGAGTTGACTACATTAGCAGGTAGGGCATTCCACGCCCTTATCACTCTCTACGTAAAGAACCTGCCGCTGACATCTGTCTTAAATCTATCACCCCTCAATTTGTAGTTTTGCCTCCTCGTACAAGCTAACGTCATCATCCTCGGAAAAAAGACTTTCACTGTCTACCCTATCTAATCCTCTGATCATCCTGTACGTCTCTATCAAATGCCCTCTTAGCCTTATTCTTTCCAATGAGAACAGACCCAAGTCTCTCAGACTTTCCTCATAAGACCTTCCCATCAGACCCGGCAACATCCTGGTAAATCTCCTCTGCACTTTTTCCAATGCTTTCATATGGGGATCAGAACTATATGCAATATTCCAAGTGTGGCCATACTAGCGTTCTGTATACTTGCAGCATGATATTGTAGCTCCGGAACTCAATCCCTCTATGAATGAAACCTAACACACCATATGCCTTCTTAACAGCACTATCCATCTGGGTGGCAACTTTCAGGGATCTATGTACATGGACTCCAAGATCCCTCTGCACATCCACACTACCAAGAATCTTTCCATTGACCCAGCATTCTGCCTTCCTGTTATTATTCCCAAAGTGCATCACCTCACATTTATCTGCATTGAACTCCATTTGCCATCTCTCAGCCCAATTCTGCAGTTTGTCCAAGTCCCCCTGCAACCTGTAACATTCTTCCACACTGTCCACTA
>NC_057739.1:30453009-30457684 GCF_004010195.1 Chiloscyllium plagiosum | reverse complement strand
ATGCTTGGTCACCTTCTCAAAAAACTCAATGAGGTTTGTGAGACACGACCTGCCCTTGACGAAACCATGTTGACTAGCTGAAATCAAATTGTTGCTTGTTAGATGATTATAAATCTTATTTCTTATAATCCTTTCCAAAACCTTTCCTACAACAGAAGTAAGGCTCACTGGTCTATAATTAGCTGGGTCATCTTGAACAAGGGCACAATATTTGCAATCCTCCAGTCCTTTGGTACTGGGCGGCACGGTGGCACAGTGGTTAGCACTGCTGCCTCACAGCGCCAGAGACCCGGGTTCAATTCCCGCCTCAGGCGACTGACTGTGTGGAGTTTGCACGTTCTCCCCTTGTCTGCGTGGGTTTCCTCCGAGTGCTCCAGTTTCCTCCCACAGTCCAAAGATGTGCAGGGCCAGGTGAATTGGCCATGCTAAATTGCCCGTAGTGTTAGGTAAGGGGTACATGTAGGGGTATGGATGGGTTGCGCTTCGGCGGGTCGGTGTGGACTTGTTGGGCCGAAGGGCCTGTTTCCACACTGTAAGTAATCTAATCTAATCTAATCTAATCTAAACCTGTGGACAATGACGACTCAAATATCAAAGCCAAAGGCTCTGCTATCTCCTCCGTGGCTTCCCAGAGAATCATTGGATAAATCGCATCCGGCCCAGAGGACTTGTCTACTTTCACTCCATCTAGAATTGATAACACCTGTTCGTAATTAACCTCGATCCTTTCTAGTCTAATATCTCGTATCTCATTCCTCTCCTCTACAATATTCTCCTTTTCCTGAGTGAAGGTGTTTGATTTAGTTGTAGGTCAGCACTTTGGAGAGAGTGACCATAATTCAGTTACGTTTAGTTTAGCAATGGAAAGAGGTAGGTACATGCCACAGGTCAAGAGTTATTGATGGGGCAAGGGCAATTATAATGCGATTAGGCAATAATTAGGATGCATGAGAAATGTTTGCTTTGCACCTCTCTGATCTCTACAAGGTCCACATTCAACTTCCCACTTCTGTCTTTGACTGGCCCTATTCCTACCCTAATCATCCTTTTATTCCTCACATACCTATAGAAAGCTTTAGGGTTCTCCTTTATTCTATTTGCTAAAGACTGCTTGTGTCCTCTCTCTGTTCTTCATATCTCTCTCTCTTTAAATCCTTCCTAGATGATCTGTAACTCTCCATCGCCTCATCTGAACCATCTTGCCTCATCAACACATAAGCCTCCTTCTTCTTCGTAACAAGAGATGCAATTTCTGTTGTAAACCACGGTTCCCTTACCTTATCACTTCCTCCCTGCCTGACAGGGAAATATCTATCAAGGACACGCAATATATGTTCCTTAAACCAGCTCCACATTTCCATTGTCTGCATCCCCTGCATTTTGCTACCCCATTCTATGCCTCCTAATTATTGCCTAATCGCATTATAATTGCCCTTGCCCCATCAATAACTCTTGACCTGTGGCATGTACCTACCTCTTTCCATCGCTAAACTAAACGTAACTGAATTATAGTCACTCTCTCCAAAGTGCTGACCTACAACTAAATCAAACACCTGACCTGGTTCATTACCAAGCACCAGATTCAGTGTGGCCTCCCCTTCTGTCGACCCTTCGACATACTGTGTCAGGAAACCCTCCTGTACACATTGGACAAAAACAGATTCATCCGACGTGCTAGAGTTATAGCATTTCCAGTTAATGTTGGGGAAGTTAAAGTCCCACATAATGACCACCGTGTTCCTTTCACTCCTACCTAGGATAATTTTGCCAATCCTTTCCTCTACCTCCCTGGAACTCTGCGGAGCCCTATAAAAAACTCCAGGAAGTGTGACCTCTCCTCTCCTGTTTCTAACCTCAGCCCACACTCCCTCAGTAGATGAGTCCTCGTCAAACGTTCTCTCAGTCACCTTACACTATCCTTGACTAACAAGGCCACACCTCCCCCTCTTTTACTGCCTACTCTGTCTTAATGAAAGATCTAAATCCTGGAACCTGCAACATCCATTCCTCACCCTGCTCTATCCACGTTTCTGAAATGGCCACAACATCGAAGTCCCAGGTATCCATGCTGCAAGCTTACCTACCTTATTTCGGATACTTTTGGTGTTGAAGTAGACACACTTCAAACCAGTTTGCTGTCTGCCAGCACATTCCTGTGACCCTGAAATCCTGTCACTGTCCTCCCTACTCTCATCCTCCAGTGCACTGCAACTACACCTCCAGTTCTCATCCCCCTACTGAGCTAGTTTAAACCCACCCAAATAGCACCAACAAATTTCCCACCCAGGATATTAGTACCCCTCTGGTTCAAGTGAAGACTGTCCTGCTTGTACAAGCCCCACCTTCCCCAGAATGAACCCCAATTATCCAAGAACCTGAAACCCTCCCTCCTGCACCATCCTTGCAGCCACATGTTCAGCTGATATCTCTCCCTATTCCTTACCTCGCTATCACGTGGCATGGGTAGCAAACCAGAGATAACAACTCTGTTTGTTCTAGCTCTCAGCTTCCACCCTAGCTCCCTGAAATCCTGCCTTACATCCCTATTCCTCTTTCTACCTATGTCATTGGTACCTACATGGACCACGACTTGAAGCTGGTCACCCTCTCCCTTCAAGACCCCAAAGATACAACCCGAGACATCACGGACCCTGGCACCTGGGAGGCAACACACCAACCGCGAGTCTTGTTCATTCCCAACAAACTCCCTGCTTTCTATTCCTCAGCTCATTGTGTACCCATGTTGCTATTATCTCTTTTATCCCATGATCTCTAACTTACCTCACATGTCTAATGTGTAGCACAATATCAAATACCTTGTGGAAGTCCATGCAAACTACATCAATGGCCTTCCCCTATCAACCATTTGTCCTCTCTCTCTTCAAAAAACTCCTGCAAGTTAGAGTTTTGCATGATTTTTCCTTAATAACTCCATGCTGACTCTTCCAAATCAATCCACATTTTTCCGTAATATTTCTATGCTGAATTGTTTCTAAGACATTTCCCCATGACCAAAGTTTAATGTCAGTTGAATTTATACTGCCTAATTCCAAATTTGAAAATACACTTACAAGAACTTTCTGAAACAATGCAGAGAAAGAGTTAAAAAATTCCCTTCTTCCAAACCTTCCTAATGCTCTCTCAAACTCATTGTGTTTTTCTCCCTTTCTTCTAGTTACCTGTTAGTTATAAAGGCAGTCACTGGAAAGGCAACCTTTTAGCTCAGTTCCAGGCAGCAGACATTGTGACTCTGCTTTCCAATGGTCTCAGATATCCCAGAGAGTCTCACCTTTATTCTGTTTATAATGCATCCCATTGTCTGCTGTTTCCTCCCCAAGGTCATTTTAAGTATCATTCTGAGTTGACTTTTATTCTGTCAGTAATCCTATACTCAATAGAACTCAACTGCTTGGCATTGTCTCCAAAACTCATCAGGACTTTTACAACAATTACTGAATTAATGTTAACTGTACCCTTGAGATTCTTAAAGCTCTGTTTATGTTAGCAATACCTATCTACATACTATTAAAAGTCTGCATTTGTGTGCACTTATTGTCTACAAATTCTTATTCATGGTTATCACACTTACTTATTATAAACTCGAGCGTGCAAATTTATAATGAAAATAGTCTATGTAAACTTGTTATGTTGCAATTACATCTTTCTGCCAGTAGTAGCACTATAGTGTCATTGTTTGGCATCTTCTGTTTCTTCAACATGAACAATAAAAAAACTATTCTCCAAACTAGGATATTTCCCAAATTATTGCATTCTCTTTAACCACAAAAATTAATAGACTAAATCTATCGTCTAACATTAAGTACAAAATTATGAGATCTTTATATATTGCACATCTTTCTTTCGCTCAATAATTATTCATGTCTGTCTACTTTGGTCCACTTTCAGGCCCACTCCATCTTCTGAAACGTGCATTTGAACCTGAACCCATTTCATAGAAACTGGAGTGGACTGGTTAGCCACTTGTGACTGTTCTGCTGTTCAGTCAGGTCATGGCTGATGACGATCTGCTTTTTAATTTATTTAACACCTAAATTAAGTCAATAAATTAGGGACAGACCCAGATGTTTTGCTGACTATTGTTGGGGAGTACATTGGGCTTTATACCTGCTGTACAAAAATGCTCCACCTCTGCAGGATTCCAGCAATGTGGGCATACGTGGGTTGGTACCTGGGACTTCGATGTTGTGGCTATTACGGAGACATGGCTAGAACAGGGACAGGATTGGCTGTTGCAGGTTCCAGGATTTAAATGTTTTAGTAGGGTCAGAGGTGGGGGTAAAAGAGGGGGAGGTGTGGCATTGCTTGTCAAAGATAGTATTACAGTGGTGGAAAGGACGATGGATGAGGACTTGCCATCTGAGGTAGTTTGGGCTGAGGTTAGGAATAGGAAAGGTGAGGTCACCCTGTTAGGAGTCTTTTACAGGCCTCCCAATAGTCCTAGAAACGTAGAAGAAAGGATAGGGAAGGTGATTCAGGAGATGAGTGACAGTAACAGGGTGGTTGTTATGGGGGACTTTAACTTTCCTGATATTGATTGGGAAAGCTATAGCTCAAGTTCGTTAGATGGGTCAGTGTTTGTTCAATGTGTGCAGGAGAGTTTCCTGACACAATATGTAGACAGGCCAACAAGAGGTGAGGCCAAACTGGATTTGGT
>NC_057739.1:30422271-30451403 GCF_004010195.1 Chiloscyllium plagiosum | reverse complement strand
GTGTGTGTGTTCTCAGTGACAGTGCACTGTTTCAGCAGTTCCTAGTGTGCGTGTTCTCAGTGACAGTGCACTGTTTCAGCAGTTCCTAGTGTGCGTGTTCTCAGTGACAGTGCACTGTTTCAGCAGTTCCTAGTGTGCGTGTTCTCAGTGACAGTGCACTGTTTCAGCAGTTCCTAGTGTGCGTGTTCTCAGTGACAGTGCACTGTTTCAGCAGTTCCTAGTGTGCGTGTTCTCAGTGACAGTGCACTGTTTCAGCAGTTCCGAGTTGTGTGAGTGTGTTCTCAGTAACAGTGCACTATTTCAGCAGTTCCGAGATATGTGTGTGTGTGTTGCAGTTGTATAAGACTCTGGTGCGGCCGCATCTGGAATATTGTGTGCAGTTTTGGTCACCATACTTTCGGAAGGATGTGGAGGCACTGGAACGGGTGCAGAGGAGGTTTACCAGGATGTTGCCTGGTATGGAAGGAAGATCGTATGAGGAAAGACTGAGACACTTGGGGCTGTTTTCATTAGAGAAAAGAAGGTTTAGGGGTGACTTGATTGAGGTGTACAAGATGATTAGGGGGTTAGATAGGGTTGACAGTGTGAACCTTTTCCCGCGTATGGAGTTGGGTATTACAAGGGGGCATAGCTTTATATTAAGGGGGGTTGATATAGGACTGAAGTTAGGGGTAGGTTCTTCACTCAGCGAGTCGTAAGTTCATGGAATGCCCTGCCAGTAGCAGTGGTGGACTCTCCCTCTTTATGGGCATTTAAGCGGGCATTGGATAGGTATATGGAGGATAGTGGGTTAGTATAGGTTAGGTGGGCTTGGATCGGCGCAACATCGAGGGCCAAAGGGCCTGTACTGCGCTGTATTCTTCTATGTTCTATATCTCAGCACAGTTTCTTCAGGTTTCTTAACTTCCATGGAAAAGGCATTGAGTAATTGTTTTAGCTCAACACAGTGTGAAGCTGTTAGTTTGCACAGCAAACTGGCTTGTGTCCTCCTTTTTCGAAGGAGCCTGCAATAAGCTTGAAAGTTGTGAGACCTCAAAGCCAATCAGTGCAGCATACGCTTTGGCATTGAGCTCCAACTTTCACTGCAACAGATAGCACAGAGACAGGAGTCTCTTCTTGATGCATAACAGCTGCCTTACACATCGCTGCTCTGAAAGTTCCAGGAATGATGCCTGCTGCAATGCCTCCTTACTCACCATGGCAAACGTCCTGTCCTGAATTCCAAATCATTTACAAACACTGTAAGCAATATTGACAACAATGTCTCCCACCTGTTATCTAATTATAACAGCTCCTTTAACATCAACCCTTTAATTTCTCCAATTTGATTCAGTTTTTGATCCTTCTGAAAAAACTATATATTTCATATCCTTGCGAGTAATCACTTGTCTCACACAATTCGCAGAAATCTAAGGACAACATAACCATCCAACGCTGATTAATCAGCCAGATATATCATATACTTGAATGACTCACATATGTTTGTGACTCCCTCCCATAATTCCATAAAAGTCCTGAATCTCACTAACCCGCCTTTGCGATCTTAAGTCCACAACAGATCTTTGTACTGACAAGGCGATTATTTTACTGAATAAAAACCAAAAGGTCTGCAGATGTGATTAAATCAGAAACAAAACCAGAAGTTGCTGGAAAAGCTCAGCAGGTCTGGCAGCATCTGCGAAGAGAAATCAGAGTTAACGTTTCGGGTCTGAAGACCCTTCCTCAGAACAGTTCTGAGGAAGGGTCACCAGACTCAAAACGTTAACTCTGATTTCTCTTCGCAGATGCTGCCAGACCTGCTGAGCTTTTCCAGCAACTTCTGGTTTTGATTAGTTTATTGAGATGCCCCTTTTAAAAGTTCAGTAAATGGTTAATTACTTCCCAAACTTTAGGAATTTCTCCCATTTATGCATTGGTGTGTAAAATGAGTGGCAAAGACATGACTGATTTCATACTTCGAGAAATCTTGGTGAATGCATCAGCACCTCTTGCGTCAACACCTTCCTTGTTGTAATTTTAGATGCATTTCTACAACTGTTTGGTAGCCTATTTGATATCCTTTAGATGGAATACGAGGCTGGGTCCTTAGAATATGAAAGAATGCAGTGCGGGTTTTCATCAGAAGTGCTAAGGGCAAATTGAATTCAAATTGGCAGAAAAATAAAGGACACTGCGTGTAAGTAGAGTCAAAGTGCATTAAACTGCAAGCTTTTGGAATTCAGATCTCTCTTCTAAAGGTAATAGAACTAGGCTAACCAGGGGATGTGGCATTCATCCTGCAACATTCATTCCTGTGGTATACGCTCACCACGAGCTACATTCAATAGTAACTACATTAAACGTGTCGACACTCATTTGCCCAGTTAACATTTTTCATTGCAGTAACTGATGTAGACAACTTGCTGCAAACAATAAAGTAATTAACAGCATGCAAAGATATGTTTGAACCATTCTGGTTTTTCATTCAAATGAATGGTAAATGGAATGTAATTCTGCTGCTCAGTTGGCACAGGGATATCAGAGACATATTTCTCAGTTGATGACAGCTGTATTTTTTCTGGCCTGTTATGTGAGGAGAGTGGGTTAAGTTAAGACTTCATAAATAATTGAACTTTCATCGCACAGCCACTGCTATAATTTTCAATTTTATTTTCTACTTAATGTCTGTTGACTGGAGGATGAGCAGAAAAGGATATCACACATTTTAATGTGATAAAATTACCCAAAACGTTTTACACTTGCATTATAAGACAAAGAATGGCAATGAGCCACATCAAGTGATACAACATTAACTGACTAATAAAACTTGGTCAAAGTGGTAGACATTAAAGAGAGTTTGAAAAGAAGGAAGCAATGTGGAGAAGTAGAAAGTTCTAGGGAGGGAATTGCAGAGCCTGAGGCCTAGGTAACTGAAAGCACAGCTACCAGTAGCTGAGAGATTTAGGGTGGAGATGCTCAAGAGGCCAAGCTGAGGGGAGAAAGAGGTTTCAGAGGATTGTGGGATGGAGGTGATTACAGAAATAATAGTGGAAATAAATCAAAAATAGATCATTTCACAAGTGACCAGAAAATATACTCATTTTGGTTCATTTCAACAGGAATTGCTGGAAAAAGAAACTGAGCAGGTCTGGCAGGATCTGTGGAGACAAAGCAGAGTTAACATCAGTTCTGAACCTGAAGTCACTGGACCCGAAGTGTGAACTCTGCTTTCTCTCCACCGATGCAGTCAGACCTGCTGAGTTTCTCCAGCAATTTCAGTTTTTGTTTCTATTTCCAGTATCTGCAATTCTTTGGGGTTTTTTGGTTCATTTCAAGTTGGCCAATCACTTAAAGCTAAATCAATCCACATGGTACAAGAACTTTCCAAGTCTGCATACTGTTTGTGTTACCACACATTTAATTGCATCAAACTGTTATTACCACCCCAGGTATGAGTACAGAAGAGCCTGGGAATTGTGATTTAACTCACCCACCATCATTTAGTTTTCCAAAAGTTGCAAGTCTTGAAGAAGATAAAAATTCATTTATAGTACATGTATTGTTAAAAGTGACCAAGTCTAAAGTAATACAGTTATTAACTAAAATGCAAATACAAAGATTAAAATTAGGCACGGATAAAGATACTGACTCCTAGATTTTGTTTTCCCAGCATTGCAAGTTGTGACCCTTGGTGGGCTAGTTCAGCACTGCCTCCTTTAGCTGGTTTGCCTCAATTTGGCTCTCTCTGATGGTGTCTCTCAAAGTTCTTCCCAAAGTTCTGCAAAAATAGTATCTCACAGCCTATCTCATACAGACCAAAACTTATAATGGCTGCTATCCCATTATTCAAACATTTCCCTTTAGCCAAGGTAAATAACTTTTAACTGAACCTTTGAAGAGGTATGTTCAGAAGGGTCACTGGACTCAAAACGTTAACACTGCTTTCTCTCCACAGATGTGGCCAGACCCACTGTGTTTTTCCAGCAATTTCTGTTCTTGTTTCTGACTTCCAGCAGTTCTTTTTTTTAAATTAAGTGCTGAACTGTCTCAGCCATTAGTTTGGATGGTTCTTATTGTAGGTTGCACTGAACCAGGAAAAGATGTTCACACCTTCAAGCAAACTACTGTTATTCCATTAGCTTCTGGAAATGTTCATTGAATTTCCAAAAACGATTATCTTCCTGAGATAAGTAATTCAAACCTCAATAAAAGTGGCAGCCTCAGGAATAGTCAGGTGGCTTCTGGGAGCCATTTTGCAGGAATGTGCCCAATGTGCCCATTTTAAAGACAGGCTAGCCTTCTTCACCAATTACAGAATATTATAATTATACTGCTATTGCAAATGGTACCAGTAATTGTTGTGATGCAAAAATGCCATGCATCTGGTGTCAGTGGAATGGACATTGCATTTCTTAAGAATCATTGGTGAAGCTTGCAAACATTATTGTTGAGCTTCTACCTATCCAGATTTCTCAGCAATGCAATTGGAAGCCTGGTTCCTGGTACCATCTGATGAAATTAGAAACGAAATACGACTGTCTGGCCTCAGGACTGCTTCGGCAGATCTTGGATTAACCTTAGTCCCTTGACAGAAAGAAGAAGGAATGACCTGGCATCCATACATGCACTCAGCACATCCCAAAATACTTCTCAAATAACAAATTACATTTTAATCAGAGCCACTGCTGTAATGCAGGCAAACATGACAGCTCACTTGTGCATAGCAAGCTCCCACAAACAGCAAAATGAGGTAAATGCCCAGATAATTTGCTTTAATGGTTGTTGGAGGAAGAAAAGTTAGTCAGGAACCCAGAAGAACTGCGAGGTGCTGCATTTTGGGAAAGCAAATCTTAGCAGGACTTATACACTTAATGGAAAGGTCAAATCCATCAAATTCAGCACCGCCTTCCTAACCTGAGATCTTCTTCCCGACCTCTCCGCCCCCACCCCAGTCTGACCTATCACCCTCACCTTGACCTCTTTCTACCTATCACATTTCCGACGCCCCTCTCCCAAGTCCCTCCTCCCTACCTTTTATCTTAGCCTGCTGGACAAACTTTCCCCATTCCTGAAGAAGGGCTTATGCCCGAAACGTCGATTCTCCTGTTCCCTGGATGCTGCCTGACCTGCTGCGCTTTTCCGGCAACACATTTCCGTCTCTGATCTCCAGCATCTGCAGACCTCACTTTCTCCTCATTAACTAGGAAGAGTCAGCAATGTTTGTTCTAAGGGGAAGATGTGCAGGTTCAGATGGATTAGATCCGGGAAATGTAAGTAATAGGGTAGGGGGAATGTATCTGGGTGGTTTATTGTTCGGAGTGGACTTGTTGGGCCGAAGGGCCTGTTTCCACTCTGTAGGGATTCTCATTCTAATATCAAGTGTTTAACTGACTTGTTGGCGTTCTCTGAAGAGGTAACAGAGTTGATGAGTGTTCCAAAGGGTGTTTGATACAATGTCTCACATCAGACGCAAATGAGAAAATTTATAGCTCGTGAAATAAATAGGACAGCAGTAACATGGATATAAAATAGGCTGGGGGTTACTGGGAGATCAAGCTGAAACTTTATTGCTGGAACAGCACAGCAGGTCAGGCAGCATCTAGGGAACAGAAGATTCGACGTTTCGGGCAGATTCCTGAAGAAGGGCATGTGCCCGAAACGTCGAATCTTCTGTTCCCTAGATGCTGCCTGACCTGCTGTGCTGTTCCAGCAACAAAGTTTCAGCGTTGCTGAACAAAGAGACCTTGGAGTGCAGGTTCATAGCTCCTTGAAAGTGGAGTCGCAGGTAGATAGGATAGTGAAGAAGGTGTTTGGTATGCTTTCCTTTATTGATCAGAGTATTGAGTACAGGAGTTGGGAGGTCATGTTGTGGCTGTACAGGACATTGTTTAGGCCACTGTTGGAATATTGCATGCAATTCTGGTCTCCTTCCGATCGGAAAGATGTTGTGAAACTTGAAAGGGTTCAGAAAAGATTTACAAGGATGTTGCCAGGGTTGGAGGATCTGAGCTACAGGGAGAGGCTGAACAGGCTGAGGCAGTTTTCCCCGGAGCATCGGAGGCTGTAGGATGACCTTATAGAGGTTTACAAAATTATGAGGGGCATGGATAGGATAAATAGGCAAAGTCTTTTCCCTGGGGTCAGGGAGTCCAGAAGTAGAGGGCATAGGTTTAGGGTGAGAGGGGAAAGATATAAAAGAGACCTAAGGGGCAACTTTTTCACGCAGAGGGTGGTACGTGTATGGAATGAGCTGCCAGAGGAGGCTAGTACAGTTGTAACATTTAAGATGCATTTGGATGAGTATATGAATAGGAAGGGTTTGGAGGGATATGGGCCAGGTGCTGGCAGGTGGGACTAGATTGGGTTGGGATATCTGGTTGGCATGGACAGGTCAGACCGAAGGGTCTGTTTCCATGCTGTACATCTCTATGACTCTATGACTCTATAACTACCCAGCATGTCAGCAACTGTGTCTTACATATGTGTGCAGGCAGGAATATTCCATGCAGTTTTCTAATTTATTGTAAAAAGGAGTGATCTATTAAACATACTTTCCTAACATTCATAACTATTCTTTCATTGTATATATGTGAACAGTATTAAAATTTCAATTAACAGTAATTCATTGCTAATAAGGAGCAGTTCATGTTTCTATAGATTTCTATTTAAATATTTTGTAAGGTGCTTCAAAGAGTGACAGTGCTCACCTATACTGTAATTATCTCTCAGAGAACAGCAGAGGAACCTTTGCAGTCATTCCTCATGTCCAGCTCCTCAAATCAATTACAATTTTTAAAATCTGATTTGGGCCATGAAAATGATACCAGAGAGTTTGCTTTCTAAGTCTAACTCTCTGAAGTTAGCCATTAGAAATTTACAGGGAATCATTTGTAATTGGCGATGTGTCCATTTTCAAAGCTCCAGTATGTGAAATGCTGTCTCCTGCTTCCAACTTGACAATATGCAAAGAAAACATGGTATAAAAAAGTCACAATAGGGCAAAATCAATTTCAAAATGAACTATACACATTATTTAAAAATCTGCAGGCACATCAATATGTCCTTATGAAAATTTAGTGCCAAAAACACTAACTCCTGTTGCGGACTGGCAAAGAGTCTGAAACAATTGTATGTGACACACACAGTCCCACACTGCAGCTGCCAGTGCGTGTACAACTGCTTCTGATACCCCCCTGGTCAGTGAGAATAGCTTGTATCCATCAAAGACAAACACAAAAATCGCTGGAAAAGCTCAGCAGGCCCGGCAGCATCTGTGAAGAGAAATCAGAGTTAATGTTTCGGGTCTAGTGACACTTTGTCAGAACAGTTCTGAGGATTTCTCTTCGCAGATGCTGCCAAACCGGCTGAGCTTTTCCAGCTTTGTTTGTTTCTGTTTTACAGCATCCACAGTTCTTTCGGCTTTTATTTTGTATCTATCAAAGGTGATGCAATTCAATTCATCCCCATTCCAAATCTATGGTAGGATCCCAATAATCACCAAAATGACTACATGAGACTGGTTATAACTGTGCTTGTGTGTTTGGCTAAGTATGTCCCAGTTAATGGTCTTTTATCAAAACCTATTTTTCTTATCAACTTGGTCAGAGGTGTTATTCTACACCTCTGGAGTAGGTGAGACTTGAAGCTAGACCTTCTAGTTCAGGGGTTCAGACACTACCACTGTAGCACAAAAGGGTTAGATGATCTTGTGAGATAATGCAAAGCACCACTGAGACTAATCTCATTATCGCAGTAGAACAGCCCACTGAGAAAAGGTGAGTGGCTGATGGATTTCTATCAGATATTGCCATATCTCTGAATTTGTTGGCAGTATGAAATCAGGATTTTGTCATAGTTTCACTCCTCAATATAATACTGATTGATGAATGATTTCTGTTGAAATAGAGTAAGTTTCATTAATAGAGCACTTTTTACAACTACAAGACGGCTCAAAGCGGTCAACAACGTTTTACTGAGTAAAAACCAAAAGAACTGCAGATGCTGGAAATCAAAAACAAAAACAAAAATTGCTGGAAAACCTCAGCAGGTATGGCAGCCTCTATGAAGAGAAATCAGAGTTAACGTTCTGGGCCGAGTGACCCTTCCTCGGTTTCTCAGTTCTCAGAACTGAGGAAGGGTCACTTGACCTGAAATGTTAACTCTGATTGCTCTCCACAGATGCTGCCATCCCTGCTGAACATTTCCAGCAATTTCTGCTTTTTTCTAACGTATTATTGAGACTAGTCACTCTTGTATCGTGAGAAACATAACAGCCAATTTTGCCACAGCAAAATCCCATGGATGATGTGTTTTTTGTGATTTTATCTTGAAGAATAATTACCCTGCTATTCTCTATAATAAAACAGAATTTCTTTATAGCCACTGAGAGTGCAGACAGGAACCCAACTTTAATTCACCCCCATTCCAACATCTGAAAGGCAACATTTCTAACAATGCAGGATTCCCCGAGTACTGCAACAGATGGTCAGCTGAGATTTTCCTGTTCATGTCCTTGGTGGGATCTTGAATGCACAACTCTATTTAAGAAATGATAAACTGACATTGGAGAGAGAACACAGTTACAGCATAAACAGATATTCATTCCAATGCAATGAATGTCAACTTTGTGAGTCAACTTACAGCACATGAACTGCAGCAGTTCAAGAAGGCAACTCACCATCACCTTCTCAAGGGCAACTAGGGATGGGCAACAAATAAATGGTGGCCCAGCCAGCGATGCCTCCATCCCACAAGTGAATAAAAATAAGATGCAAAGGAATTTCTTCTCTCAGAGGTTCATGAATGTCTGGAATCCTCTACACCAGAATATTTTGAAGGCCAGATCACTCAAAGTTTTTAAAGAGTGGTTAATAGATTTTTGAAACGTCAGCGAATTGACAGCTGTGCTGAGCTGGCACAGAAGAGGTGTTGAGGCCGAGGACAGATCAGCCATGAAGTTATAGTATGGCAGGAGCAGGCTTGATGGGCTGAATGGCCTACTCTTGTTCCTTATTTCTTCTCAGAGTTAAGAGTTCTATCAACTGAGCCACTGCTGACAAAATGTGTCAATCTTACCACAGGCTGCAGCACAGTGTTGAAGCAATGTAGTGTGAGTTTTACTCCACATTCCAATGCCACCCCCCAGCCCATTCCCTGTCCCCCCACCCCCAACAACTCAAACAGGCTACATCTGAAACTGGGAATACTTAATTTTGAATAAGCACAGAAAAAAAATTGATTGTTTTCACTGAACCATCAGTGCGCGTTACTTGGTGAAGTGAATTAATTAACACAAACTCAAATCTTAAAGGTGTCTTTGTGCCACTATTTTATACTCATTTCCTCACGGTCTTTTAGAAATAAACAAATATTGCAATGAAAGATCACTGAGAACGATTGTGAGGGGAGACAGATTCTTTATTTCAATGAAGATTGGTTAATTGCATAAAGTCCTCCAGATGCGATGTTTTGCAGGAAGGACAGAAACAGAGTGCTGAAAAACATAGTTTTAAAAAAACTTCGCATTGATAATTTTTTTAATGAAAAAATCTCCCGTGGAATAAAACAAAATCGTTAGTTGGACAGCAAGAAAAACGTGGGTTATTGAAAGCATTATACAAACAAGCATATGAGCAGCAAGAGATTAGGACAATTATGTTGCAATTCTAAAACCTTTCAATCTGTTGACAAGAATAGCTCTCTTGTTCCCTTTATTTGGCACTGTTCATTTGCGTGACTGACAAAGACTGTATTTTCAGGATTTAAGAGGCCGTTGAGCTTGTTTGATGTCCAAAGAGGTGTACACTAGCGTGTGCATAGTCTGTAAATTGATCCTCACACTACCATCGTCACAGTGACACAAAGAAACAATAAGCTTTTGGTGTTTTCAAATGCCTTATAGCGACAAATTATGAGCTCGCTAAAAATTACTGTTATGCAAACATACAATTATAATATCATGCTTCTTGGCTCCCAATCTCATCAAAATGGGGTAACGATCACAACGTGCAGTTCAACATGTCTGCAATCATAGTATTATAATTAAATCATGAGAATGTTCTGGAAATGTTAAACATAAATACATTTAAAGTCTACTTTGCTGATGTATGAGCCTTACCAGAAGGAACAGTGAAGTGGCAAAAAACAAAAATATGTCCCGAAGTATGCTTTACAGATTAACTAAAACCAACCGGCTTGATTTGAGACTGAAAATTCAGACCAAGCATAATTTGGGAGGGGTTTGGGAAGGGGTGCAATTCAAAAACAAAATTAGAAAGGTTGATGCTGAAAGTGTTAAACTCCTCGTGTTATCCCCGAAACTTTTCACTATAGTGCTACTGTAACCTTGGCAGGATAGGAGGTCTAAAGGTTAGCTTGTTCTCTGCATCACACCTCGGGAATTTTATGTTTTCCTTGAAATCCAAACTTGGAATAATTTAGCTTCAGTCGAATCAGGACTTCCTTCTAATCCTTTAATTAAATTTGTAGCAAATTGACTGGCTGGACTAAACGTGCCCCATTGTTCTATTCCCCCAGTGACTGCTAACTAATGCTTCATTCCATTTCAGATCCCATTGACAGTTCATGTCCAATGCAAGGCACAACACGCTTACTGACAGCTTCCCTTTTCACCTCTTCTAGACTCCCGTTGCTAGCTGATTGGGGTTAGCATTTTGGGAACAACCCAAACCAGAAACAGCCACTGATATCAGAGAAAGAGCACCAACACATCAGCAGCTCCTGTGTGAAAAAAAAACTAATTTCTCTGGATTAGAATGCACATGAAATAGTGACTACGTTGGACATTTTGTTTTCACCTCATTCAGCCATATGGCACCAAATCTATGCTACTGATGTTGCAGTCTTTCTGAATTATGACTTACCCTGTGCAAAGCTACAACATATTGATACAAGAGATGCCAACCGTTCAGTAACTGAAATAAAAAAAATTGAAAACGAAAATCCAGGACAGTTGAAGGAGAGATATTGAGGAAATAGTATACAGGAATCACTTGTAGCTTTACGAAAATAGTCCTCTTTTAATAGAACATCTACACAAATACAACTGAGGCAGATTTTTATCTGTCTCCAGATAACTAGGGCCTTTCAAATCACCGAAGTAAAACAAAGCACAATAGTAAAATGTTTTAACTAAAGCTGCATCGCTGCTTGTGGTCGAACCACTGTCACATTGGAGGGGATATAAAGCACCTTTAAACTGGGCTCGAGTTACACAAACTGCGGCAGCTTCTGAAACAAACACAGCGGGGGAGCTCTGGAGTCAAACTGTACAAAAACAAACCAAAATAAATATCGCCGTCCTGCCTGTCAATAGCTGGGCGCAAAATGCATTAGGTTTCAGGCAAGTTCAGGGGAGTTAAAGAAATGAATCTGGAAAGCTGGATCTCGGTCTTTTTTTTAAAACGATAAAGAGAAAATCAGTCTGTTTGCAGACTCCTTTGCTATTTTATGTCACAAGCATATCTGTTAAAGAAATTATATTAAAATAAATGCAGGACTCTTATCCCTCCTAAATCTCACAAGATATTTGGAAAGTTACTGCATTGCATATGCTGGGAGAAAGATTAACAATCATTCTTGATTAAATTAGCGAAAACAATATATACATCCACAGAGTACAGTTTAATCCAAAACTCTATTATCTTTAGCATCTCTTTCAGCTTACACTACCTAGGTCGCCCAGGGTCATGATCTTTGACCTAGTGCTGAACCCATGCTCTCTTTTCTTCTCCCATTGATGCTGTGGCAGGGTCACTGATCCAAAGTCTATTATTGGTGTCCGTGGCTAAAAGGCATAACCTATCAAAAACAATTTTCAAATTATCAGTGGCATGAGAATGTCTGACTTGCAAAGCAGAAACAGAGTGATGGGTAGCTGAGACTGTCTAGACGCTGTGGTATGCCAAGACAAGCTCCCCTGTAGCTGACATGCTCTGAACTCAAGGGGGTCGGAGAAGCAGGCCAAAGTTTCTCTGGAACTCCCAGGCGGAAAGACAACCTTCCCAGAATGCACACAGGATTGCTCCAGGGGTTCTACCAGAGCACAGGAAAGGAATGAAGAACAAAGTCTTTTACCAGTCCTACAAGAGCTAATCATATTTTCCCTTCTTGCTTTGTCATCTGTTACTTCTCTTGTCCCTAATGCCTGCATGTAATTTGTTTTTTGAGCCTCTGCAATGACACACATCTGTACTTTTGTTTATCGCTCCTAGGGTATACAGTACAATACCATAGGACTGTACGGGAGTTCATTACAGGAGACAGGCTTGTATGCTTGCTGGTAGTGAACATCAGAATACATCTGTGATTAGTGGCTATAAATCAGACTTCATATAAGAACAGATTTGCTATAATTATGACAATATCATATGTGTGGGGAGACAGATCAGGACACACTAACAGAGTGTGATGCTGGGAAAGCACTGCAGGTCAGGCAGCATCCGAGGAGCAGGAGAATCGACGTTTCAGGCATATGCCTGAACTGCTGTGCTTTTCCAGCACCACACGCTCCACTCTGATCTCCAGGACCTGAAATCCTCAATTTCTCCTCGGACACGCTAACAGGCTAACAAGACAATGTTCTGAACTTAATTGTTAGCAGGGGTCACTTTCACTTTCACCTTCACTAATGGTCCTCCAGTTTTTTTAAAAAAATCATTCAGGGGATGGGGACATGTCTGGCTAGGCCAGCATTTACTGCCCATCCCTAATTGCCCAGACTGCAGTTAAGAGTCAACCACAATGCTGTGGACCTGAAGTCACATGTGTGCCAGACCAGGTAAGGGTGCAGTTTCCTTCCTTAAAGGACATTAGTGAACCAGGTGAAGTTTTCCAACAATTGACAATGGATTCATTAGATTCTTAATTCCAGATTTTCATTGAATTCAAATTTCAGCATCTGCCATGATGGAATTTGAACCCAGGTCCCCAAAAAATTACCTGGGTCTCTGGATTAATAATCTAGCAATAATATCACGAGGCCAAGGCCTTCCCTGTTATAAAATCTGCCCAATTGTCATTTTCAATGGGTAAGTGAGCAACTCTTCCACTTTACCGACCAACAGAACTGGCTCAAAGGTAGAAGACAGAGGGTGGTGGTGGAGGGTTGTTTTTCAGTCTGGAGGCCTGTGACCAGTGGAGTGCCACAAGGATCGGTGCTGGATCCTTTACCTTTTGTCATCTACATAAATGATTTGGATGTGTGCATAAGAGGTACAGTTAGTAAATTTGCAGATGACACCAAAATTGGAGGTGTAGTGGACAGCGAAGAGGGTGACCTCAGATTACAACAGGATCTTTAGCAGATGGGCCAATGGGCTGAGAAGTGGCAGATGGAGTTTAATTCAGATAAATGCAAGGTGCTGCATTTTGGGAAAGCAAATCTTAGCAGGACTTATACACTTAATGGTAAGGTCCTATAGGGAGTGTTGCTGAACAAAGAGACCTTGGAGTGTAAGTTCATAGCCCCTTGAAAGTGGAATCGCAGGTAGATAGGATAGTGAAGAAGGCGTTTGGTATGCTTTCTTTTATTGGTCAAAGTATTGAGTACAGGAGTTGGGAGGTCATATTGCGGCTGTACAGGACATTGGTTAAACCACTGCTGGAATATTGCATGCAATTCTGGTCTCCTTCTTATCGGAAAGATGTTGTAAAACTTGAAAGGGTTCAGAAAAGATTTACAAAGATGTTGCCAGGGTTTGGAATGAGCTGCCAGAGGATGTGGTGGAGGCTGGTACAATTGCAACATTTGAAAGGCATTTGGATGGGCATATGAATAGGAAGGGTTTGGAGGGATATGGGCCATATGCTGGCAGGTGGGACTAGATTGCGTTGGGATATCTAGTTGGGATGGATGGGTTGGACCGAAGGGTCTGTTTCCATGCTGTACATCTCTATGACTCTATGACTCTAAGTGCTGACAGTGAAGATTGATTCCCGAGCATCATAAACTCCCACACAGCATCATTCAATACTACCTCTTGTGCCCTGAGCAGGGAGGAGAAATGTCTGTATCTTCATCAAATCATTCTGTATTAATTTCTTTCCATTACACAAATGATCTTTTGATGGAACAGTCCAGTTCATCAGAACAATGAAAACCTGCATCAAAGTTACTATCTTCAAAAGAATAGCAATGGGCTGTGTATATTTTGAGCATGACTGAAGTGTTTCAGTCAGGTTTTAGGGAGCTTATCTTAAGCATAATTTCTTGAGCCGTACTGAGATTTTGGCAATCTCAGCAGACCAGGTGCACTGGATGTATGATAAACCATAAAAACAGGTTGCTTCGTATTGTATTATCTACCTGAATAAATTTATGTAGAATCGTAGAATAGCAACAGAGTAGAAGGGGGCCATTTAGCCTGCCATGTCTGTGTTAGCCCTCTGCAAATGCAACTTTACCTTGTACTCCACCCCACCATTTTCCAAGTGAATTTGCTTTTTTTTCTTCAGATCATTACCCAATTTCCTTTTGAAAGCCATGACTGTACCTATCTCCACCAAATTCTCACGCAGGGTATTCCAGGACCTACCCACTCACTGCGTAAAAACATTCATCCTTCTTTTATCAATTCCCTTAAATTGGTGTTCTCTAGTTTTTGAGCCTACTATGAAGGAGAACAATTTCTCCCCTGTTCACTCTTTGCAGATCAATCATCAGTTGAACCAAATCCCCACCAACCTGTTCCTCTCCAAGAAGAACAGCCTCCATTTCTACCCCTGTCCTGAAGGTCCTGACTCTTACTTACCATGAGTATCATTTGAACACGAGTGCCCTGTTTAAGTGACCATAGTTTGTGTCTGAGTTTAGACATGGGGATGAAAGCTTATTGGGGCTATATGGAAATGTAGAAGAAGTTAAAATCAGACCAGCCAAGATCTTATTGAATGGCAGAGCAGGTTTGAAAGGCCAAGTGACCTATTCTTGCTCCTTGTATAATGTTCGAACATTAAACAATGCATTTTGGGAAGCTATTCCCCATTTTACCAATAGTTTGGTACAATACTCTTTAGCAATCAGGAGCAGGAACATTGACTTATTATCTACACTCTTTGCCAAAATATAGAGACAAAATACAGACAAGGGATTCATTTTTAGTCATGTATGGATCAGTTACTTATTGCATTTGCCAGATGCTTCATTAGAGGAACAGTGTAGTGTATCATTAAGATCTTTTGAGTAGGCCAACTCAATACACTGTCATGGATGATGATACCAATGCATCACAGAGAAACATGTGGTGTAAACTTACACCTTCTAGTCCTTCACCGTGATTGCTAAGTAACTGATAAATATGGGAACAGAATTCCCACAGTATTCCCTAATCACCATTGTATCAGCAGAAGATTAACAAAAGAAACCCCACAGACCCCCCTAGTGAAAGTTTTAAGAGACTGGGAGAATGCCTACAAGTTAGTGGGGATAAAATTAAACTACAGTTGGCCTTACAAATGACAATAACAAGCTAATTGTGGGTTCATTCCAATGATATTGCAATTAACAGTCTTTTCTCATAGTCCCAATGGGACCATCTCCAAAATCAAACTCAAACCAAATCATTGCATGTGGTATTACTTGGTGTCCTACCTTCCCTGAGACTATATCTTCTTCCCGACCTCTCCGCCCCCACCCCAGTCTGATCTATCACCCTCACCTTGACCTCTTTCCACCTATCACATTTCCGACGCCCCTCCCCCAAGTCCCTCCTCCCTACCTTTTATCTTAGCCTGCTGGACAAACTTTCCCCATTCCTGAAGAAGGGCTTATGCCCGAAACGTCGATTCTCCTGTTCCCTGGATGCTGCCTGACCTGCTGCGCTTTTCCAGCAACACATTTCCAGCTCTGATCTCCAGCATCTGCAGACCTCACTTTCTCCTCACTATATCATCAGGCCATTGTACAATGCAGCACATCAGGAGGTCATTCAGCCCCACAATACCAATGCCAGCTCCTTGCATCCTACTATTTTCATTGCTTGTTATTTATACAGCGTTGCCAGTTATGTGATGAGTTTTATTTTCATTTATGGGATGTAGGTGTTGCTGGCTGCGCCAGCATTTATTACCCATCCCTACCTGCCCTAAGAAGGTGGTGAGCTGCCTCCTTGAACTGCAGTGATCTATCTGCTGTAGGTAGACCCCCAGTGCAGTTCAGGAAGAAGTTACAGGGTCTTAAAGTGTTGAGTCCAAGCTGTAACTTAAAACATGCTGGAGTTATTGTGAGGCTTTTATAGTGGGTGATGCTAGTCGCAAATAATTTATGAATTATATCTCAGCCATAGAGTATTCAGCCAACAAAAGAAAAGGGCAAGTTCCTGAAGTGTGTGAGCGTGTGCTTTGGAATTAGTTTGAAAAATAATGAGGTCAATTCCTAGTTTTCATTAGCGGTGTGTCCATTGGCTTCTTTTCCCACCCAATATGTATGGTTTGCATTAATATTGATCTTTTGCTCATCATGTTGCACAGATTCAAATAGAGTATTTGAACTAGTTTCTTGATTTGTGTCAGAAACAGGGACATATTGGTGCAGCTTGGATGGACTAACGCTCATCACATTAACTCAAAAAAATCTCTGACTCTTATTTTTAAAACCATTTTAAAAAAGAGAAGATAAATTAGTCCCAACCATTATCAGGTAGGAGTTGGTAAAGTTGCTGTATTATACCACAATTTTGCCAAAGCATGAATTCACATATTCTGCAAGATTATTATTTTGTAAAGGAGCATTAAAGACGCGATAGCAAATAGTTGATTCTAATGTCTGGACTGCTCTTTTCAGCTCTATATTTACTCAAGATTGGCAGCAAAGAATGGCTAAAATAATTCACTCTTAAAATAAATTAATTTCATACACTATTGGTCAAATTCTCACTCCCCTAAGTTCCAGCTGTGCATTTTTTAGCTTTTAAATAAAACTCATCACATAACTGGCAACGCTGTATAAATGACAAGCAATTGTATATAAAACCATCTCAACTGCTTAAAAATAGGAAATACAAATCACATCACAGTTGATTCTATGATAGTGACCATTAATATATCACACATGATGCTATATGCACGCTACAGTCCCGTGATGATGAGATGACAATTAGTCACCAAATAATATATTTAAGACTCAGACATTTTCCGTAAACAATTAATGTATGCTTCATTCGTTGTTAATTAGGGAGGAAACCTAGCTGGCAGGGCAAGGTTATGTGATGTACTTCCCATCACAATCTTTGATATTTTCATTAAAAACACAAACTCATTTCTGATGAACTTACTATTTGTTTGGCAAGAATTTGCTCAGCGAATATAGCAATAGCTCTGATTGCTTCTCTTGCCAGGATATGTGTCTCATCTTTCTTCATCAATGTAAATATCTATTATTTTAAGGATCTGCTTTCACAATTAGTGGCTTCCAGAGGCTGGGGTTTAGCATGTTTATCTTTCAGCTGATGTTGTATTGGAAGAAAAATAAACCCTTCAGTGTTGATTATTGTAAAACAGACCTTGTTGTGGCTGGAGGAAGCCTACAAATCAGCAAAGTTCATCAAGAAGACTGATGATAGTTCCCTCCAAATGCTTATTTTGGAGGTAAATTCTATGGTTGCTATAGTAATCTCTCATTTAGAAGGTAGACTTGATTAGTTTGAAATATGGGTGACTAATAAGTTCTGTCCATTGCTGCAATCATCTAATCACATGCACAGAAACTCAGCAATGTGTTGGGTTGATGCAAAATATATTTTTTTCCTTGTGCAGCACCTGATGATGAGCAATGGCTTGAAAGAAAACATGATTTTTCCTGAAGAAAGAAAACGATCCCTTCAGATGAAGTGGCTTTCTTTAATTAATTTGTTTGGCAACAGAAGAAAGCAGTTACAATCCTATCAAGACTAAAGTAATCAACTTGGAATCTAATTTGTTAGCACTCCTTATTAGACAAAAAGCCTAATTTTAGTCAACATCTTTTTTTTAGGTCAAAATCAGGTTTTAAAATAGGTCTAAACTAACTAAAACGTATGAGGTCATTTAGGGTATGTATGAAGCCAAAAAGCTGTCAACAAATGTCTGCTGACAGCAAAACCTGACAGTTCAGCGATTATTCATCAGTGTTTGCACAAACAGAAGCAGCTATTATTTTAGCTGGTATTCCCAATCTTCCCACTTAAATTGACAATAACCAAACACTGCCAAGATATCATTTACTCCAGTATTCTAAATGCCAATGTGCAATTGTAACAAACCCACTTAGTTATTTCTCAACTGTGTTGAATAAAGTGCCATTCAATATGTTGTTACCACTGATGGCACATTAATGAAACAAAGAAAATGGGAACCAATATAAATTAATATGCTATTAGGCCTTCAGAGAATTTAAAACATGCTCCCCCCTCCCATTTAAAAACACTACGCAATAATAATCACTAGGAAACAAAGTCCTTAGATATCTTTCAAATGTCTATTCAACTGAGGTGTCAATAATGAAATGAATCTTTTGCCAAACATTTCATTACTCTGTGTACATTAATTTGTAACTAGTGAACAGATGAGTATGTCTTTAGAGTGAAATTTAATTCATAAATCACACCAGATGGCAACAGTTCTCTAAATTGAGGAGAGAGTTTGTAAATGGTCAGAGGGTGTGTTGAGAGTCATCATGCTTTTCAAAAACATATTTTTTGCATTTCAAAAAATAAATCTGTTTGTCCTGGAAAAGATGCTTAACACTGATTATTAGGCTTAACCGCGACTGATCTAATCCCATGGAATCAAGTGAAAGTATATTATGGAACCCAGCCAGGCTTGCCTTTCAGGGTTAAATGAGCTGTCAGTAGATTTTCTGGAACAGACTTTCAATCATTTAAAGACTGAGGACGGATTTTAGCAAATTTTAAATGCAGTTTCACAATGCATCCTTGTTTCAAGCATAGCAGTGATTTAAGTGAAGCGTTTCAAAGATCTGAACGATCACTTTTATTGTCTAGAACTTTTCACCCAAGGAGAGAAATTCAAGACAAAAATGGCCATTCAAGTGTAAAAAAAAGTTTTTCGCTTTTTCCAATCTTTAATATAGTTGGTGCAGTCCTAAATGCTATCTGAAAACCCAAACATACTTCGGGTATCAATCACCTCAAAATAAGTGTCTGCTGATTGACTGAGCGTAGAGTGTGGAATATGCTGACTGATATTTTTCTACAGGACACAGAAATTTGTATCAAAAGGAAGAATTTATTGATGAATCACTTAGAGCTGAAGATTACAAACTGTTACTTCCAGATTACTATGAATTTTGCAATTTTGAGCATTCCGTTCAATTTATGGATGAGCTGGGCTGATGGCTCAATTGGTGGGACCTTTGCCTCTTAGCCATTTTGAGTTCAAGTCCAACTTCCTCCAGGATTTGTTGGCCATAAATGCCAGTTCACGATGTGATTCAACACTGCTAACATTATTCCTCAAAAGATAAGAAACTATGTGTGAAGTGAATTGAAATGTTAATAAAAAGAATTGGCAGTTAGGTGGTTTTCTTGCAGGTAGAGACTGGATTAAATGTGCTGAGGATATTCAATGTTCAGAACAGTTTGAAACGTTGTCAAGATGAATAGATAATTTTATATGGATGGATAAAGAACATACATAGGTGAGTTGTACAACATTATCTGTGTACTTGAGAAATGATGTCTTCCTGTCTCCATCTACTCTGAAGATTGGCATTCCAGTCAGTTTCCTCAAGTCACCTCTCTTCAACTAAAATAGATGTTGGCACCAAAAGTGAATTACAGAATGATATAGTACATAGGGAGGGCAACCTGCCTGTTGTGCCCATGATGGTTCTTTGAAGGAGTAAGTTCCGCTGTCCCATATTTCCATGGTAACATCCAATTCCCTTTTGGATGTTACTGATGAATCTGTTTCCATTAGCCCTCTAGATTATTACAATTCAGTGTATGAATAGACATTTCTTCATTTCCCTCTGGTTCTTCTGCCAATCATTTTACTTGGTGTCCTTTGATTACCAACCCCTCAGTTTTGTAGTTTACATTAAATTTATACTCGGGAGAGTGAACATTACCCTCTTTAGTGAATACAAATATATACAAGAGATAGTATGGGAAAGCCTGTTTGAGACCCGAAGTACTAAGGTCCCAGATGAATCTTGATTAAAGGTAAATTACTGCAGATGCTGGAAATCTGAAATAAACACAGAGAACCATGCAGAAACTCAGCAGATCTGACAGCATCTGTGGAAAGAGAAACAGAGTTGATATTTTGAGTCAGGTATGATGCTCCTTCATAATTGAATTTCTCCAGCATTCTGCCCCTTTCCACTTGTTCTGGTCAGTTTTGCATAGTTCCTTACACACATGTTCAATTGCTATTATTAGCATAAAGTTATGGTTAATCCTTTACTCCACAAATTTCTCTTTATTTAATCAACATATTTTCAAAAGAAAGATTTCACAATTTCCCTGATCGTCCAGTTGTCAGTCATTCAGTAGATCTGAACATTTGTTCTGCATTCATCAAGTTACATTTCTATAGCCAAAGAACAAACTGAAGCCATTCATCAATTTCCACTGAACTCCACTGAAGGGGACATAAATTTAAGGTGAAGGGTGGAAGGTATAGGGTGGATGTCAGGGGTAGGTTCTTTACCCAGAGAGTGGTGGGGGCATGGAATGCGCTGCCTGTGGGAGTGGCAGAGTCAGAATCATTGGTGACCTTTGAGCGGCAATTGGATAGGTACATGGATGGGTGCTTAAGCAAGGACAAATGTTCGGCACAACATCGTGGGCCGAAGGGCCTGTTCTGTGCTGTATTGTTCTATGTTCTATGTTCTATGTTCCCCAACAACTTTCCAATTCTCCCCACCCACCACCTTACCAAGCTTCACGACCAGACAAGAAAATTGTATTTGGTAGCAGAAATAAATAGTTGCAGAGTTGATGTGTGCATTACAGTCAATCATCATGATGAAGAGGTCAGTCACCAATCAGAAAGCACTTTGGATCCAAACAGTAAATTGCCTCAGCTCACAAGAGGATGCATCTGTTGTGTGGAGCCAAAGCTGTTGGCTACGTGCCTCCTATCCAATTTGCCCACAACATGAATCTCACAATCTCAATAATGTATCCCTTACCCCACACTCTCCATCACTTACACTGAATCCTAATCAGAGTCTGTGCAAGCTAGTCTGTTTCTTTGCAGTTCTCTGATACCCACCAAAACCATATGACCTCATAGGTCCATTGTAGGGAGACAACAGAAAGAAATATTGGTGCTTGGATGAGGGGAAGTGAGGAAGCAGGAAAACTGAAGATGTGTTTTCCATTGATCTGTGCCCATTAACAACAAGAAAATGTTTGGCATTGAGGTTAAATTTTGGGAACACTTTGGTGATCCCATGCAAATTGCACTGGTTTTGCAAAATGTTTTCTCCTCTCAACTCTGGTTACGATTATCGGTGAATCATTAACCGTAATACCCATCACAAACCAATTTGATTCGACAGCAGATTAAATCCAAATTTTAAAAACAAATAATTCTGCCAGGAGAAAAGGTTCCTTGACATATTTGAGACTGGTAACTTGAGGTTGTTTGATAAATATAGTTGACAATGGATACATCACAAAATGAGCAACTTTAATAATTGTCTAGGTCACCATTTGCAAGTAAGCTAAATTTCAATAACTCAATGTCAAAAAGCTATCCAGAAACATATGCTAGTCATACTGGTGTGCAGTATAATTGTAATTTCTTAATTTATTACAAAATATCAAAAGCTGTAAAATTTGCGTATTGGTGATCTTGTACCTAAAAATGACTTCACTTCATCAAACATTAATGCACAAGATTGCAGAATCTTTGATGTAATTAGCAATAGAAACTCCTCAATATTGTGATTTGGAAAAACCAGTGCAACCGAATGAAAATTAAAGGCCATGGTGTTTTACTTGTTGATAAAATTAATGGACATTGTTAAACTCAAATTCTGAATGCTTTGATAAGGAGTGAGATCAGTTCTTAGTAATTAATGCTTAATAATTAAAACATTTGCTGTGCAAAAATATTAGAATTATTGAATAACTTGAATCAAGTATTATTAATACAAAGTGAGAAATTAAGCAAAATAAGTGAAACTAAGCCACTCTGAATTAAAACTGGTGAGCTCCTGTAGACAATTGAATTGGTAGGGTGGTCTTTGAAAGGACGGGCATTCAAAGGGGAAACTTGACAACGTCAGGCTCTGGAAGAGCAAGAATGAAAAATAACTGTCCTGCAGGATTTCAAAAAAGAACAAAACTGGAAATTTTCCCAGAGGTGAATGTTCACTTACTAGCAAATCTTTGTAAGTTATAGCTCCCTTGTTGAACACAGCCAGGTTTGTACTAGCAAGGATAGAGACTCCCACTCAACGCCCCATAATTAATCTTGGAAGCTCCCCTTTGACTGACTTCCTATTCTGACACTGTTTTGCCTGCTGGAGAGTTGCGAGGGTTATGGTTTCTGATCTTGTGACTATCTTCAGTATTCATGTCATTGACTGAAGTGAAGGTGGAATTGTAAAAGAAATATGAGAATGGCCTTTTTCCACGCTGTAAGGGTTCTAAGATTCTACCCTCTTGTTTCTCGAGGTGCTGTGAGGCTTCAGCCACTCTATCCTCAGTTTCCTCAAGCTGAGACCCTATGGGCTCCAGTCTTAAAGTAAAAATAAAGATCTGGCCAACCCATCATGTCAGCTTAATGTAAACTTCAATTGGTTTTATTGTTGGCTGGACAATATCCAGAATCGGTGCAGAAATGCATATCCATATATATGAGGTACAATGTGTCATTTGAGGTTACTCATGTCTTTTACTACCACTCCTTCCACCTGACACAAAGTCCCACAACCCCGCCTTGAGAAAAACCAAGTCAACATCAACTGATGTTGGCACCCACCCACTGGCTCAAATGCTGGGCACCAGCACACTGCTGGAGGTGGGTGGGGGGGGAAGGGAAGGGGGAGGGGGGGACTCTGTCTGGATTTTACATCCCTCAGGCATTTGGAAGGAAGTTACACTTCTGACAGCTGCCGTTCAGTCAGATGGCTAGCAGTTGTCAAGCCCCAGCAGCACCACCAGGAGTGGTGGCCACTGCTGGAACTGCGATCAGTTCACATCAAGGAAGCATGGAGGAGGCTGGTGAACAAGTTAAGTTGTGGCGAACTTCACAAAGGCTAATGAAGTATGGGACCTGGGTGGGGTGCGGAATCATAAGTCTGGGTGCATGGACAAATGGGACCATTTCTCAGGAGTCGAATATGACCAAACAGAAAATACCTCCATGTCCACCCCCCAGGGTTTTACCTGCTGACCTCACCACTTGGCATGGCCCCCCTGCCTCCACCCACTGTGCAGTAATATCCCATAACCACATAACATCCCTTGGCAAAGGCAAATTCAGTAAAATAGATTATCTCACATGCCATTCTAGCAGGAGGAGGAGAACCCCAGCCTTTAGCTGTAACAGAGAGGAATAAGAGCTTCCACACCCAGCCCCAAGACCCCAGCAACTGCTGAAAGCTAAAACTAAAATTCCTGGTTCTGTGGAAACTTGAACTCACCCGAACAGGTGAGTTCCAACTTTAAAAAAAACTTAAGGCCTCACAAGCCGTTGACTCTATTACCTTGAAGCAGACCACCTACTTCCTCTTTCTCAACCTTTCTTCATAAAGAAAAGGACAAAATACACCTCTTCATGCGATTATATCATCACAACTGCTACCATCTAAGTGAAATATAGTTATGAATAATGAAAATACATGGTGGTTCAATAGAAAAGTAATTAATATACAGGGATGTTCAATCTGCCGGTAACTCATGTTTTGTTTACGTTTTGGTGCATATAAAATTAACATTGAGATCATGGATCACCATTTTTTTTTGGAAATCTCAGTTATTTCAGACATTTTTAATCACCATGTTCAGGGATACTATTAAACTCCTCTGGAGCAAGACTCTGGGACTGAGAACCAGGGCTTCTGGCTCAGAGATAGGGACACACCATTGTACCACAAGAGCCCCAGTGCGGATATTTTACAACCAGCCTGATTATTGGTAGCACCTTATATTTGCAAAGCTCAAAGAGGCAGAGTCAGGTACTTGAAGAGACTGCAGTTGATACACTTAATTGTCAACTCAGTCTTCTGAGCTGTTTAACATTCCCACACCAGCTGAGATTACCATAAAGGACTCCCCTTCTCAACGTCCCCCCTCACCTGAGGCACGTTGATCCTCAGGGTAAACCACCACCAGTCATTTCTCTCTCTCTCTCTCTCTCTCTGCAAAGAAACAAAGCCCTATGGTGCGGTACGACTATGGTGACTTTACCTTAACAATAGTGTGGTTATTTAGCATTTTCTGACATTCAAAGTACACGTCCACAGACTTTGACTTATTAGCCCTGTAAAGTTGACACACAGGAGAAAGTGAGGATTGCAGATGCTGGAGATCAGAGTTGAGAGTGTGGTGTTGAAAAGCACAGCAAGTCAGGCAGCATCTGAGTAGCAGAAGAGTTGATGTTTCGGGCAAGAGCCCTTCATCAGGAATGAGGCTTGTGAGCCAAGAGGGTGGAGAGATATATGGGAGGGGGTGGGGCTAGGGGGAAGGTAGCTCAGAGTACAATGGGTGAGATGGAGGTCGGGGTAATGGTGATAGGTCGCGGAGAGGAGGGTGGATCAGATTAGTGGGAAGGAAGATGGACAGGTAGGATAGATTATGAGGACAATGTTGAGTTGGAAGGTTGGAAGTGGGATAAGGCGGGGGGAGGGGAAATGAGGAAACTGGTAAAATCCACATTGATGCCATGTGGTTGGAGGGTCCAAGGCAAAAGATGAGACATTCTTCCTCCAGGCATCAGGTGGTTAGGGAGTGGCGATGGAGGAGGCCAGGATCTGCATGTCCTTGGCGGAGTGGAAGGGGGTGTTAAAATGTTTGGCGACAGGGTGGTGGGGTTGATTGGTTCGAGTGTCCCGGAGATGTTCTCTGAATCGCTCTGCAAGTATGCGTTCTGTCTCCCCAATGTAGAGGAGACCACATCAGGAGCAATGGATACAGTAAATGACATGTGGAAGTGCAGGTAAAACTCTGATGGGTGTGGTGATCTTTTCGGAACACAGATAGGGGTGGGGAGCGAAATATATCTATGGTGGAGGGGTCCGTTTATAGGTGGTGGAAATGGTGGAGAATGATTCGAAGTTGGTGGGGTGGAAGGTGAGGACCAGGGCTGTTCTGTCCTTGTTGCGGTTGGAGGATGGGGTTCGAGGGTAGAGGTGTGGGAAGTGGATGAGATGTGCTGGAGGATATTATCGACTATGTGGGAAGGGAAATTGCAGTCTTTGAAGAAGGAGGCCATCTGGTGTGTTCTGTAGTGGAACTGGTCCTCCTGGGAGCAGATGCGGTGGAGGTGGAAGAATTAGAAGGGATAGCGTTTTTACAGGATGGAAGGTGATAGGAGGTGTACCCAGGTAGCTGTGGGTGATGGTGGGTTTGTAGAAGATGTTTGTATTGAGTCGGTCACCGTTGAAGGCGATGGAAAGGGGTAGCCACGGGCACCCGCATAAATCTTAGCAATGCCTGTCTCTTTGTCGGGTACATGGAACAGTCCATCTTCTACAGTTACACCGGCACCATTCCCCACCTTTTCCTCTGTTACATTGATGACAGTATCAGCACCACCTTGTGCTCCCACGAGGAGGTTGAGTGGTTCATCAACACATTCCACCTTGACCTTAAGTTTACCTGGAACATCTCAGGCACCTCCCTCCCTTCCTGGACCTCTCCATCTCCACCAACAGTGATCGACTCAACACAGACATTTTCTACAAACCCACCGCACAAGTATTCCTGAGGACTGTGGGGAATTCAGAAAAGAGGTGTTAGAGCAAACAGCATTGGGGGAAAATGCCAGAGAACCCAGTGCAATGGCTGATCTTCATAAGTTAAAAATAAAGTCTGGGAAGAGAAAATAGTTGAGAGGTCAGGGACCATTGGTCAAAATTTTAATCATGGGCTTAGACTGCAAGCACAGAAAGACCATGTGTCTTTTACTCATTTTGGTCCACTTTTATTAAAACAACAATTCACCACAGCTCAAAATGAGCATAAGCATAGCACAGACAATGACATGCCTGCCACCGCCAATGAGAGAGAGGTAACGGTTAGTTCAGATGGCTAGTATTCAAAGCAGAGTGACATCAGCAGTGAGGGCTCAATTCCCAGCCCAGCTGAGGTTACCACCTTCTCAACCTCTCCCTTTGCCTGAGGTGTGGTGACCCTCAGGTTAAACCAGCACCAGTCATCGCTTCCTCTAATGAGTGGGACTATGGCCACTTTATACATGCAAGGTCCTGTGGAAAAATATCACCACCACAAATTGTATCAATAAAATATTTAGCATTCCATAGCTAACCAGACACAAAGATGCTGTGTTAGCCAGAATTGTAATGTAATTAAAGAAACACTGCCTTTGCAACTTTCCAAATGAAGTGAAGGCCTTTGAATGAAGGCAGCTGCCACCAATCCTTCTTGAACCACATAACTTCAACTCTGGGTCTTGCAAAGCTTTTCCCCAGATTTCTCAGGATTGTTGCTGGGATTAAGGGCCCACCAGAAATTAACACTTCCATTCTGTTTCAGGGGAATACCTGAAACAGTAATACTTCCAGATGCTATAAACTTGCTGCACATTCCCAAGCATTTGCAGAGTTTTCTTTTAACTTTTTTTCACAATTTTCTCAGTGAATATTGTCCTGTGCAAAATGTTGGTTCTCTCATGCCTCTGCCAGAACTTGCCTCTTGGCCCAAGAATGAATCTACATAGAATCACAGAATGGCACGGAGTAGAAGGAGACCATTACTCAATTCCTTTTCGAAAGCCATGCTTGAACCTATCACCACCGCATTCTCAGACAGTGTATTCCAGGTCCTACCCACTCGCTGTGTAAAAAAGGGTCTTTTGTCAATCATCTTAAATTAGTGTCCTCAAGTTTTCAAACCTACCAGGAAGAACAAATTCTCCCTATTCACCACATTTTCTTCAGCAGGTTTATCTGTCAGTTTAAAATTTCTGTGTGGTTTGGTACCTTTCCCTGCCTTTAGCTTTAGTAAATCAAAGGAGGATATTCTGCAATGTTCTGCACGTGAACAGCAAAAGCAAAGCTTGTGAAAGGCCATTGGGAGTGCAGTGGATAGTGCAAGATTGACATATTCAGGGATAATCACACTCTAATCCTCTTCACCATCTCTTGTTTTCAATAACACTGCTCTTGAATCTCTACTTTCTGACTGTGTGACCTTCACAGCCTTTTGGAGTTCTTTTCTACCTGTTTGTTCAGTACGATGCCAGCACCAAAAGGGCATTTAAAAATAAACTCTGCTTTTAGGTAATACAGTTCAATTGCCAAGATCAGATGCCATTTTCTCCCAATATTTAACACTGAACAGTTGGTTAATAACTTACAGTTTAATGCTTAAATTTCAAATGAGGACAGTGTCTTTGTGAGGATTCAGACTGCATGTTTGAGCCTCACGTTTCTTCCAAAGTACATTGTTACAAAAAGGGTCATGAACTCTGGCTGCATGTGTTGCTGCAGGTTTGAACACATCCTTCACATGCTCACCATCAGCCACCAGAAAGAAAAGAAAACTTGCATTTATCTAGCGCCTTTGATGACCGTAGGAAATCCCATGGGCTTTTACTTTACAATAAAATACTTTAAAAGTCCAGTCACGTGTTTTAATGTAGAAAACACCAGAGCCAATTCGCTCACAGCAAACTCCCGCAAATAGCAATGCATCAAGCTAATAATGACTAGATAAGCCGTGTTTGTTGAGGGATTTTATTTACTCCAGATAGCTTCCCTGCTCTTCTTCAAAGTAGTATCATAGATATTTTACATCTACAAAGAGGAAGAAATGGCCTTTCTGAAAAAAAGACTCTTCCCAACAGCATTCTCATACAATGGAGTGGGAGCCTAATACATTTTGTGCTCAAGGGCCTAGAAGCAGGACTTCAACTCATAACCCTCTGCCTCATGGGTAAAAGTGCTACCAACAGCTGATACGACCAATCTTGTGGCATTTCCATGGCAACCACATCACCAAACGAACAAATAACTGACTTGATGCTTCCTGAAGAATAGTCAAAAAGCCAATCCATTTGGATTGTTAATCTCAACATTGAGCTACACCTGATTTCTCAACCATCTGAAGAAAAGGCAAATAACTCTTTCTTTCCAACTCCAGTGTTTTTATAATATTAACTTCAAGTGTTCTTTTTTTAAAGTGTGTCTTCCTTTCCCTACTTTCTCAGATTCTGCTAAAATTTCCCTCCTGGGTTTCTTAATAGTCGTGGTCTGGAGATTAGTTTTTCATTCCTGGTGACTTGGCAACATTCTTGGAATTCCAGGCCATGCTGGGAGGAAGGGAAGCCCTAGTTGGAAACAGGACTGCATCATCAATCTAATCAGTTTAAAGATGGACTTTTCTGGGTGAAATTGCAATGGATGTGAAGGTTATTCTTAAAATCATAAGATGTAGGAGTAGAATATAGATAAGCTGCAGAGCTGGGCAGAATGGTGGCAAATGGAGTTCAATGTAGCTAAGTGTGAGGTGATTCACTTTGGTAAGAGTAACAAAAAGATGGGGTACTGGGCTAATGGTCAGATACTTGGTAGTGTGGATGAGCAGAGGGATCTTGGTGTCCATGTACACAGACCTCTGAAAGTTGCCACCCAGGTAAATAGTGCGGTAATGAAGGCATATGGCGTACTGGCTTTTATTGGTAGAGGAATTGAGTTCCGGAGTCCTGAGGTCATGATGCAGTTGTATAAGACTCTGGTACGGCCGCATCTGGAATATTGTGTGCAGTTTTGGTCGCCATACTATAGGAAGGATGTGGAGGCACTGGAACGGGTGCAGAGGAGGTTTACCAGGATGTTGCCTGGTATGAAAGGAAAATCGTATGAGGAAAGACTGAGGCACTTGGGGCTGTTTTCACTAGAGAAAAGAAGGTTTACGGGTGACTTGATTGAGGTGTACAAGATGATTAGGGGGTTAGATAGGGACGACAGTATGAACCTTTTCCCGCGTATGGAG
>NC_057739.1:30403331-30418627 GCF_004010195.1 Chiloscyllium plagiosum | reverse complement strand
ATTCCAATGATCCAAAAATGTGAATCCTTCTCCCATACACCAGCTCCTCAGCCATGCATTCATCTGCTCTATCCTCCTATTCCTGCCCTCACTAGCTCGTAGCACTGGGACTAATCCAGATATTATTACACTTGAGGACCTCCTTTTTAAATTTCTGCCTAACTCTCTGTAATCTGCCTTCAGAATCTCAAGCTTTTCCCTTCCAATGTCGTTGGTTCCAATGTGGACAATGACCTCCTGCTGGTCCCTCTCCCCCGTGAGAACATTCTGCACCCTCTCTGAGACATCCTTGATCCTGGCATCAGGGAAAAACACAGCATTCTGCTTTTTCTCTGCTGGCTGTTCGTGCTACGTTCCCCTGAGAATCCATCACCCCCTACATTTTCCAAAACAGCTACCTGATTGAAATGGGTATATCCACAAAAGACTCCTGCTCTAGGTGCCGACCTCTCTCGCCCTTCCTGGAGTTAACCCATCTATGTGACTGTATTTGAGTCTTTCCCCCCTTCCTATAACTGCCATCCATCACATTATGCTGCTGTTGCAAATTCCTCATTGCTTCTATCTGTCTCTCCAACTGATCCACTCGGTCTGGTAAGATTCGCATCCAACAGCATTTATGGCAGATATAATCCGCAGTAACCCTTAAACTCTCTTTAAACTCCCAGATCTGACAAGAAATACATATCACTGCAAAAGCCATTTTTGCTCCTTCACAATCTACAGACCCAGAAAATAGCACCATTTTATTCCTCGACAAACACTGCCCCAGGTTAAATTAATAGCTCTGGCTTATATTTTAAGTTTAATCAAGAGACTTATCTCCAAAAACATATAATCAAGAAAGAATCCACTATACTCACTACTGCAGCCTTTCTCTTGGACAGACTTAAAACAACAATTAACTTATCTGATTCTCTGCTGTGAACTTCACTCAACAGTTCCTCCAAGATTAGTTGTGAAATTCACTCTTTGTTAATTTTCCCAGATGCACTCCGATGTCCAGCAATGCACGAATTCAAACAGCAAAGGCGGTAACTGTACAGGTCCTCTCTCTCTCTCTCTCTCTCCTGCACTGCCCTCACCATGTGCTTCCTTTGTCTGCTCTTCTCCCTTTTAAAACTGCTGTTGTTTTGACATTTTTTTCCAAAGTTTCAAAACAATGCAACTGCATATAAAACAGTAATTGCTGCTCCTGGAATTCTGACCAGATTTTACACAACCTCAGCAGTACATTTCCTCTCTTGTATTCTAGCCTTCTCAAACTGAATACCAACATTGCATTTGCCTTTTGAACAGCCAAATGAACCTGCTTGTTAGCCTTCCGAGAATTCTGTACTCAGATTCCTTAATTCCTTTATGCTTCAGATTTCCAAATGTTTCCCCGTTTAGAAACAGTCTGCATCATTATTCTTCTGACAAAGCATATAACCTCATACTTTTCCACATTGTATTCCGTCTGACATTTCTTTGCCCACTCTCCTAATCTAGAAGGTCCTTCTGCAGCCTCCATGCCTTCTCGATACTACTTGTCCCTCCACCAATCTTGTGTCTTCTGCAAAGTTAGTAGCAATGCCTTCAGTTCCTTCGTCCAGATCATTAGTGTACAACGTGAATAGTTGTGGGCCCAACACAGACCCTTGTGTAACTCCAATAGTCACCAGCTGCCATCCTGAGAAAAACCCCATTATCCCCACTGTTTGCCTTCTGCCAGTCAACCAATCCTCTATCCATAGCAGTACCTTCCCCTGAACACCATAGGCTCTTATCTTATTTAGTAGCCTCCTCTGTGGCACCTTATCAAAGGCCTCCTGGAAATCCAAATAGATCATGTCCACTGGCACTCCTTTGCCTAACTTCCTCATTATCTCCTCAATGAATCCTAACAGATTTGTCAGGCATGATCTCCCCTTGACAAAGCTCTATTTTACCATGCATTTCCATGCATTAGAGTCCTTAATAATAGACTCTAAAATCTTACGAATGACCAAGATCAAGCTAACCAGCCTATAATTCCTCATCTTCTGCCTTCCTCCTTTCATAAACAAGAGTGCTGCATTAGCTATTTTCCAGTCCTCTGGGACCCTCCCTGACTACAGTGATTCCTGAAAGATCACTACCAATTCCTCCACAATCTCCACAGCTTTCCGTTTTCCCATGTGGAGTAGTCTTATTAGACTTAATGTGATAGCTGGTCTATTGAAATTCTAGTGAACTAGATGGAGAACAGCCGGGTGGCTGAGCAGACATCGGGGAGTTCTCAATGCAATGTGTGAGCAACAATATCTATGACAATGTGCATGAGGATCTGCCAGAAATTCTAGACTGCAAGTGTTTAGTTAGAACCCTTAGGGTTTACTCAAAGCTGAGGAAATTTAAGCTCCATTTCATGACTACTCAAGGGAGAGGCAATCAGGCCTTTCAAGACCAGGAATTGAAAGCAACAGTTAAGTCAAATCTCCAGACTATTTGACTTATGGATGTCCACGAGGGAAGGAAACTTATCAGTCCTATGGGTCTGGCCTACCTGGCCTGGCCTATGGGTGAGCCCAGACTCTTGGCTTAAGGCATCATCCAAGGAGAAGGCGAATCGATGTTTCGGGCATAAGCCCTTCTTCAGGAATGAGGAGGGTGTGCCAAGCAGGCTAAGATAAAAGGTAGGGAGGCCTCCCTACCTTTTATCTTAGCCTGCTTGACACACCCTCCTCATTCCTGGCCTCCCTACCTTTTATCTTAGCCTGCTTGGCACACCCTCCTCATTCCTGAGCTCCCTGCAAATTTACTGACCCACCCTTCGACTCCCTCTTCCAAGTCATTAATAAAAATTAGAAACAGCAGAGGACCCAGAACTGATCCCTGTGGAACTCCACTTGTAACTGAGCTCCAGGCTGAATATTTGCCATCTACCACCACTCTCTGACTTCGACCGGTTAGCCAGTTCTCTGTCCAACTGGCCAAACTTCCCACTATCCCATGCCTCCTGACTTTTCACATAAATCTACCATGGGGAACCTAATCAAATGCCTTACTAAAATCCATGTACACTACATCCACTGCTCTACCCTCATCCGCATGCTTGGTCACCTCCTCAAAGAATTCAATCAGACTTGTAATGCAAGACCTACCCCTCACAAATCCGTGCTGGGTGTCCCTAATCAAGCAGTGTCTTTCCAGATACTCATAAATCCTATCCCTCAGTACCCTTTCCACTAGATTGCCTACCACCGAAGTAAGAAAATCTGGCCTGTAATTCCCAGGGTTATCCCTATTTCCTTTTTTTGAACAGGGGCACAACATTCGCCACTCTCCAGTCCCCTGGTACCACCCCCCGACTCAATACACAGTTTCCCACTACTGTCTTTGATCGGACCTACCCTCATTCTCGTCATTCTCATGTTTCTCACATACACATAAAAGGCCTTGGGGTTATCCTTGATCCTATCCGCCAGAGATTTTTCATGCCCTCTCTTAGCAGCTCTCTGACTTGCTGCGCTTTTCCAGTAACACATTTTTCAGCTCTGATCTCCAGCATCTGCAGTCCTCACTTTCTCCTAGCAAGCCATTTAATCCAAGGTCAATTATTTGTTGTCCATTCCAGCAATACCCACATCCCATCTGTTCTTGCTAATGCCTACTGCTGATCTGGAAGTTAAAAATCACACAGCACCAGGTTATAGTGCAACAGGTTTATTTGAAAGCACTAGCTTTTGGAGCGCTGCTCCTTCATCAGGTAGCTATGGAGCAGGATCATCAGACTCAGAATTTATAGCAAAAGATCATAGTGTCATGCAACTGAAATGATATATTGAACAAACTTAGATTGCTGTTAAGTCTCAATAAATCATTTCAGTTGCATGACGCTGTGATCTTTTGCTATAAATTCTGTGTTTTATGATCCTGCTCCAAAGCTACCTGATGAAGGAGCAGCGCTCAAAAAGCTAGTGCTTCCAAATAAACCTGTTGGACTATAACCTGGTGTTGTGTGATTTTTAACTTTGTCCACCCTAGTCCAACACCAGCACTTCCACATCTTGATCTGGAAAGAATCAGATGTAAGGAACTTCAAGGCCACAAATATATTATAGTAGCAGCCACTTGGGCCAGTGTTGGTTTTAGGATGACAGAGTCAGCGGATGGGTGTCCTTGAAGGGGTGCAGTTTCCTTACACACTGCCTCTGTAACAACTGCAGTCATTCTGGGCATTTTGATCATGTTGGGAGGTTGGAATGCCTGAAATCTCTGCCTCTTTGTCTGCCTGCCGCACCAGGTGGGTCTTCTGCCAATTCCCATTGCTCTTCTTCCATTGCCACAGAATGGGACGGTAAAGACAAGAACATTGCCAATTTCAGAAAGTACAAACTTCCTCAGATATTGGATCTCATCCAGATACGGCTAAATAGCAAGTCTGCACTCAGAAATGATTGAACTAATGCCAACCTGTTTGCCAAAAGCTTACAGCAAATTAAGCTGAACATTGCTTAACATTTTGCAGCTTTCCATCTGATCCAGATCATAATTTGTAGCTGAATTTCAGAAGTAGGTCAGCAGCTCTATTTTAATAAATTAATCGGTAAGGCAGAAGCAATGACACAGGAAAAGCAAAGGCCTCCAGTAGTTAAGTTGTCAATCTTCTTTTTTCCAAATTTGTCTGCAGGATCATCATCATGTTTGCACCTTCAAAGAGTGAAAAGCAGAAGATATTCTATCCCCAGTATCTTCTCTCACCAACGCCCCAATAGCGGTATTGACACACATTTCACCTTCCTAATTTAGAGTCAGGATTATAAATAAAAGGCATTTCCGTGTGAAATCACGCAAACAGAGGGTGGTGAAGGGTCATGTGGTATAAAGGTTATCTGCATTGTGCAACCTGAAGGTTTGTTGCTTTAACTGGAAGGCTGGTGCAGTTGAGGTTGTCATTTTCAGGAGACAGCCTTCAGGGATCTGCAGGGACCAATCCTTGGTACTTCGGATGGTTGGCATTGATGGAGTCAGGGGTTGGCACAAGTGCAGCAAAGCAGTTGAAGTTGAGGAAGGAAAGCCAGAGACAACAATGAAACTGAAGTTAATATGCCTTTCAGTGTTTCTTCCAGCCCCATCTTCTATTGCTACTGGCTAGTGTTGCTGTGACAGATTGTCTACACGGATCTTGCTTTAAAATCGCCAGCTTGTGAGACCATATTAGTTTAAACATTTTGGAAGCATTGACTTGAATTCTTTGGCCCGGGTTAGCAAGCAACTAATTGTTCTCATTCCTACAACTAAGATCGTACAAATATCTTTGAACTGGGATCTTTTTTAATTCTGCAAATTTAGCAACATATTTTCCGTTGTTACATTATTTCAGACTCTAGATCAGAGTATTCCTGCAGGCAGAGATTACAAAGAATTCCGAACCAGTGTCTTAACTGCCCACTGGCAATAATATTTTGAAATATAATCCAGGGTCTAGACAAAAGTTATTACAAGCGATCATGAGACAAGTTTAAAGTTCAGAACGTAGACAGGAAAGCCTGAATTTAAATAAAGAGGAGTTTAAAAATACATTTATGTTAACTCTCCTATTACTAAATCCAGAACGCGCTCACGGTATGTGGAACTGAAATGAATCTCAGTTGCGGCTTCACTTGGACATCCAACAGAGCAGGTCTGTTCCATGTACAGATTCCTCCTTGTTCATCATATCACCATCACAGGAATACTGATCCTCCTTAAAACCAGCTTCCTCCTCCACTCTCTCCCAAGCTCCAGCTCATTCATTTGAGCATTGAAACAGTCTTTGGCCTTCATGTTTGTTCTTTTCTATGTCAAGTGTGAATCATTTGCCTCAGACTTTTTTGCTGACAATTTGATAATCAGAAAGCCATCAATCCTGAAACAGACACAAGTACTGAGCCTCCTGAATCCTCTATGGCAGAGAATTCCAAAGGTTCACAACCCTCTGAGTAAAACAATTTCTCATCATCTCAGGCCTAAGAGACATTCCCTTATTTTTAAAGTGTGTCCCCATGATTTTGGACTCCCCAACTCAGGGGAGACATCTTACTAGCATCCACCTGTCTATACCTTTAAACATATTGTAAGTTTCAATGAGATCACTTCTCATTCTTTGAAATTCTAGAGAACACAGGACCAGTTTTCCCAATCTCCCTTCATAGGACAGTCTCTCCAACCCAGGAACAAGTCTGGTAAACCTTTGCTGCACTCCCCCCATGGCAATAATATTTTCCCTAATATAAGGAGATCAAAACTGCACACTGTGCTCCTGCGAGTTCTAACCAAAGATCCTATACAACTGAAGCAAGAATTCACCACTCCTGTACTTAGAGTGCAAAGTGTTTCTATGTAACATGTAATGGAAAGATGACAATAACAGGAGGATAATTTGTACTTTACACTTCCTTTAGGAGGTTCAGGATTGAGGAATATTGTGATGTACTCTTTGAAAACCCTAAAGCTAATCATGAGGAGGATTGAGCAATTTGGAAGATTGCTCCATGTGCATATTATGTTCAGGCATACAGTGAGTTAGCATGTTACATAATTGTTAAAATGGCAATGAAGGCATTTTTGGGAAAAACAAGTCAATTCAACCCAAAAGAAAAAGAGGGCTGGTACAATTTTCTTTGTATTCACATGTGGGATGTGGAATGTGGGCATTGGTTGGGCCAGCATTTGCTGCCTGTCCCTAGTTACCCTTAAGAAGATGGTAGTGAGCTGATTTCTTAAACTGCTGCAGTCTGTGTGCTATAGGGAGACACATAATGTCCTGAGGGAAGGAATTCCAGGATTTTGATCCAGCAACATGCAAGGGACGGCAATACATTTCCAAGCCAGGATAGTGAGTGGCTTGGAGGGAAACTTGTAGGTGGTGATGTTCCCATGTATCTGCTGCCCTTGTCCTTCTAGATTAAAGTAGTCATGGGCTTGGAAGGTGCTGCGTAAGGATCTTTGGTATATTTCTTCAGTGCAATTACAAACAAAAGGTTTACATTTGGCTTAAAGCAAATTTTAAAAAAAAGATAAAGTTAATGCTTTTCTCAGCATGACAGGACTAGGTGCTTTTGAGACGGTTTTGTAACTTGCCTGTGGGACCCAATTATCATGGAGAATTCTGAAATTAATAAGATTCTGAATCTGTACTCTGGCGTGACTGAGAATGAGATTGCACTGAGAGTTACATTCTATGAATAGAAATGAAACTTGAGCAGATTACATTCTTGAATTTAGGAACGTCCCTCTTCATTGTGGATTTGGCACAAACTCAGGGCAAGTGCAAGAACATTAAGCTCCCTCAGTTAACCACCTTCCCTCCCTCACCCATCCTGACAATTATCTTTTGAAAATAAATATTATGTGTTAGTATGTTAAAAAAACTGCATGCAGAATTATAGTTTTGACATAAAATAACATTCTGATGCTGGTTGTAAATTTACAATGTTTCTCACTTCTCACAGTTTAAATATGAGAAGAAATGCGCTCCATTATATGCAGATCGTTCACATAATCTAACATGCAACAGTTGCTGAATGATTTTATGGACAATTTACACAATTAATGATCATTAAAACAGCTGGGGGGCAAATTAAACTAAATATTATTTGCTGATTGATCATTCTGAAATAGTTATGTAGATATACAAATTTGTAAAATGGTTGCATAAATAGAAATCAAATTTTGAAGACCGCAGTGGGAAAGATTGCAATGGAAACTGTATGATAAGAGTCCCCAGAAGAATGAATGCTTTTATTGTCATGTGTATTTTACAGAGAGATAAACAGTAAAATGCAATGAAAACCTTTCCAATGTTACCATGATCCAGTGCCATTTTGAATAGTAAGAAAAAATAGAGAGGTATAGCTCAAAGAGAGTCCATCAATCCTGAGCCAGCTCACTATCAATGATGCCTGCACTGCCATCACTCCTCCACTGCCTCACCACAGTCTTCACTGGACCCAACAAATGTTGAAGTCGCCACTCTTCAGGCGCCATTTTTCACCGCAGGGCTGATTCTCCTGCACCACTGCCTCGCCACCACCTGTGCCACACCCACCAATGTCAGAACTGCATCTCTCAGATCAGAACCCCAAGTCCGTTTGCGAGCAGTTATTTTGGGGTTACAAGCTCAGGGGCAGCATTGGCTAGTATGTGCATCTGCTCTCCTTCCTCTCAGCCTCTCAGGTCCCCTGCTCTCATAGTTTTCCCAATGCACAATATTTTGCATCAATTTTCAAATCTTGAAGTGGAGGTCACAGGTGTGAGAAAAGTTTGGGAAGCACTGCTATAGACATGTCAAAATAGGCAGGGTGCACATTAGCCAACCAACACCTTGCAATCCCAGTCCTAAATCCTGTTTGCCTACTCATGCAACTCCATGAATAGATTAGTTGTTTGTGTACTGCACAGCTCCAAAATGTATTTGCTATAATAGACCACCTGGTTGCCCTGATGGATCTAGCAGCACTGTACTAACTTCGAAATCAACCTTAGAGATATTTTTGTAGGAAGCCCAAAAGAACAATAAAACCAGGCCAAGATTCTGAGCAAAGACAATAAATTGATGTGGAACAAGGACTGCAATGAGGCCACAATCATTTTCTGAGGTTGCAGGGGAGATCCAATGGATTTCAGGGAGATCCAGGCATTGCCAAACGAGTAGATAGATCGAGTCTGAAATTTAGATGCTGCCACTAGAGCGGTAGCCACCAGCCATTTAAATTTCCTCATTCCTTGTCAGAATCCTATGCCAATGGGACAGTCTGTCTTATCCGACAGCATGCAATAGTAGAGCAAACAATGAGGCTATGGTTATGGGAAAGCTCTGAGTTAGAGCCATGTACCAGTTCAAGGTTTGTAAGAGATCTAAAACTCGGTTACAAATCTGAAAATTCTCAAATGTCATAGTTATGGAACCAGAAGTTATTGAGCAGGCAGGTCAAAAGTTGTAGACAGAGACCAAGATAAACAGCACTTAGAGGAAGAAGAAAAAGCCAAAGATAAAATTCCACTGCCCTCTGTTGTAAGGAAACTCATAACTTCTTTCATCGTTGATACAGCTGCAGCTATGTCTGGAATTTCAGAAAGAGCTATAGAGCACAATAAACCCCTAAGTCACATTTCCTCTGTAGAACTGGCCTGAAATTGACTAATGATTCCAATTACAATATTCCAGTGTTGGCTGAGGTTAACACTGGAGTGAAATATAATGATATATCCTATTTCTTGCCATTGATTTTTGAGAACAAAGGAAACATATACTGTGACCTGGATTCAATGGGAAGGAGTTGGCTGAAAAAGTAATTATTAAACTGGGCAGCACTATTTATAAAAGGGATCAGGAAGGTGCATCAGGCATTGAGACATTGCTTAAGGGAACACAAAGAGCAAGGATGACCAAACAATAAAGTTAGGCATCACAGAGGCAGCACAGTGACTCAGTGGTTAGCACTGCTGCCTCACAATGCCAGGGACCAGGGTTTGATTCCAGCCTCATGCGACTGTGTGGAGTTTGCGCATTCTCCTCATGTCTGCGTGGGTTTCCTCCGGGTGCTCCGGTTTCCTTCCACTATCCAAAGATGTGCAGGTCAGGTGAATTGGCCATGCTAAATTGCCCACAGTGTTCCAGAATGTGTAGGTTAGGTGCTTTAGTCAGAGGTAAAAGCAAAATAATAGGCTAGTGGAATGGGTCTGGATTGTGATTCTTCAGAAGGTCGGTGTGGAATTGTTGGGCTGAATGGCCTCTTTCCACACTGGAGGGATTCTGTGATTCTAACAAAGTGGATATCCAGATAAAACAACAATATACAGATATGAGTTTGCATTCTATGCCAATATCTTATGTAGGTAGAGATGCAGTGAGTAAACATCTAACTAGATTAGAATGAACATGATTTAAAAACAAGGGGAAGAATCATCCCAGGCACAGAATGAGGAGAGTATTGGCAAAAAGGTTGAGAAAGTTGCCTGAAATCAAAAGGTTTCCACCATCCCATTTTCCAACCAGGCATTGAATGGCGGGATGAGATCTATGACATGCCTATGCCAATGACATCAATGACAGCTCTATAAGATTCTTGCTAGTAAGTGGCAATTGGTCTATATGCATGATGTTGGTGATGATTCGCCACGGCAGATTCGCCGCTGATGATTAGTCACTGCCGGTTCTCCATCAGCGTTTCTCCACTGGGGTCGTTTGACCTCTGGAGACTATTCGACACCAGATATAAATATATGTACGGATCGTTTTTCCTCCCACCTGTTCTTTCATACTTCTCAACCCCCTTTATTTATACAACTACATATTACATATTGATAAAAATGAGGTAAAATAAATATCATTTTATTGGTTTATATATAAAAATGAGTTACAAACTTTAACCAGAAAAAGAAAATATATCTAAAAAATCTTTATAATGGCAGTAAAATCTCACATTAATATTAAACAATGAAATTTTAGTTCATTTGATAGTTATGTGCTATTTATATATAAAGATAAAAGACAAAGCAATTATCATATTTGCTTGTAAAGCATAATCAGGATCAGTGTTGTATTGACGAGTTGCTCCAACTGCAGCAATATGTCTATACATACTTTGTGCCAACTGAAAGAAACAGCCCCTAATTCTAACTTCAGCAAAACATTCTCTCATAGCACTGATAGCTGCCTGCTCAAAGTCACAATGGATATACTGTGATCTGGGATTAGGTACCAAGGACTTCACCATTTCAAACATACATACATATGTTGAACGCTGCTTATTTGGTAGAAGCATATACAATATTGGATGATCAAGGAAGTAATCATATAATCATATTTGGTAGGGAATCTTGGATACATCATTTAGCATAATCGACGTGGTTTGTGGATGGTACATTCAACATAGCCCCTATTTTATTCTCTCAGGTATATTGTATTTTAGCAAAAAGACTTGATAGGGTTCATCCAATATTGTATATACTTTTATTTGCGGTATCTGCGGTGGGGAATCGTCTTCAGTGGCCAATGGGCGGTGGCTAAGCGTCCACGGTGGTCAAAGAGCAGTGGCTAATCGTCAGTGGCGAATCTGCTGTGGCGAATGGTCCCATCCCGATATGCATGTACCAGCACAGATTAGCATCCTCATTCTTACTTAGTCTTACCTCATTGTTGTGCCGTTTCCCAATCTTTCAAATGCTGGACAGAAACTAGACGGTGACAATGCTTGTTATGAATGTCAAAGCAGTGACTTGGTGACTTCAGTTTGCTGCTGATTCTCCAGGCTTCCCTCAGTACCAACATCACTGGACACTCTCCATGGGCTGTGCCCACATGCACTCCATCCTCCAGGACCTCCAGGTGCCCATCAGCAAAATGAGGTGCCAATGACTCATTGTCTGACATGACTGGTGAAAATAAAATGAACTGTCCAACTGGCTGTGGACTACCAGCACTTGACCAGGTCCATGGCTAGGTTTTAAAGTCCCACCAGTGCCTGGAATCCTAAGTGGTCCTAAATTGAGAAGGAAAGTCCTTCATAGTAACCTGAGCTGGTGCAGGCTTGAGCCGGCACTGTTCACATCACATCGAGTCAGAGTCAGAGAGATGTACAGCGCGGAAACAAACCCTTTGGTCCAACTTGTCCATGACGACCAGATATCCCAACGTAATCTAGTCCCACCTGCCAGCACCCAGCCTATATCTCTCCAAATCCTTCCTATTCATATACCCATCCAGATGCCTTTTAAATGTTGCAATTGTAACAGCCTCCACTACTTTCTTTGGCAGCTCATTTCATATATGCACCACCCTCTGCATGAAAAGGTTATGCCTCAGGTCTCTTTTATATCTTTCCCCTCTCACCCTAGACCTATGCTCTCTAGTTCTGGACTCTCCCACCCCAGGGAAAAGACCTTGTCTATTTGTCCTATCCATGCATCTCATGATTTTATAAACGTCTATAAGGTCACCCCACAGCCTCCAAGGCTCCAGGGAAAACAGCCCCAGCCTATTCAACCTATCCCTATAGCTCAAGTCCTCCAACCCTGGCAACATCCTTGTAAATCTTTTCTGAACCCTTTCAAGTTTCAGAACATCCTTCTGATAGGGAGGAGACCAGAATTGCACACAATATTCCAAAAATGGCCTAATCAATGTCCTGAGCTAACCGACCTGACAATGCAATTGTCACATTTCTATTATTATTGATATTGGTTTAGCCATTGCACTCTGATAAATCATGTGCATGTACCATTTTCATTTCAATGCAACTTCTTTTAGTGTGGAGGAAGTGTAGTATATTTTAAGATCTGAGTATTTTGTTCTACTGCCCTCTGTGCTAATCTCTATTGGGAAGCTATAAACAACATTTGTTCAGTCACGGCTGCCTGTAGCTAAGCATGTGATAGTTTTACTCAGTGCAATAGACAACAAAGTAAAATTTATTTTGTTTAATGAATCAAGTAACATTTCTTTTCCATCCTAAACTTGCCATTAATTTGCAATCATAAAAATGGAAAAAACAAATTCCTCGTGGGAAACTGAAAGAACTGCGGATGTTGGAAATCAGAAACAAAAACAGAAATTGCTGAAAAAGATCAGAAGGTCTGGCAGTTCTAAGGAAGGGTCACTGGATATGAAAGGTTGACTCTGATATCTCTCCATAGACGCTGCCAGACCTGCTGAGTTTTCCAGCGATTATTGTTTTTGTTCTTGGTGGGACAGTTATATTTTGGAGAAGGTTATGCACAGTTCAGAACTAGCAGGAATCAAGTCAATGGAGTTGATGTCGAATATATCTCTGCAATATTAATGCAGTATTTAGTGTTTATCAATGAATTAATCCAATAACAGAAATGCTACAATTCAACTTCACAAATAGTTGGAATCAAACCGGAAACAAGTTGACTGATTACATTGATTCCAATGCAATTCTTTCCTGAAATGGGACCTAGTAACCTGGAATTCTCTCCCTCAAAGAGCTGTGGATATTTAGTCATTGAGTCTATTCAAGAATATATAAGGAAAACAAAGCACAGAGGATAACAATATCCTTCAGGACAATTTAAACATAAAATTCTCACAAGGGTCTCTTGAAGTTTCAGAAGATCCTATCAGAACATTTGACAACTTTTAAATCAACAGGATGATATTGAAATCATTTGCTTCAGCGAACAAATTGTGGCAGGATTTAGATAGGATTCTGGGTAATTCAAAATGGAGGACGGGACAAATTTCTGGCTGTAACAGCTGCTCCTTTTTTGAGGTATTTTAGGTGCTGGAGATGACTTCCTCGAATTCCAGGAGCAGCAATTACTGTTTTGTATGCTGTTGCATTGTTTTGGAACTTTGGAAACAAAAAGTCAAAACAACAGCAGTTTTAAAAGGAAGAAGAGCAGACAAAGGAAGCACATGGTGAGGTCATTGCAGGTGAGAGAGAGAGAGAAAAAAAACCTGCATAGTTATTGTCTTTGCTGTTTGAATTTTATGTATTGCTGGACATCGGAGTGCATCTGGGAAAATTAACAAACAGTGAAATTCACAACTGATCTTGGAGGAACTGTTGGGCGAAGTTAAACTTTTTCACACAAAGGGTGGTACGTGTATGGAATGAGCTGCCAGAGGAAGTGGTGGAGGCTGGTACAATTGCAACATTTAAGGGGCATTTGGATGGGTATATAAATAGGAAGGGTTTTGAGGGATATGGGCCAGGTGCTGGCAGGTGGGACTAGGCTGGGTTGGGATATCTGGTTGGTAGGATGAAAAGAGAATTTAAAAGTGTGTGAAATGTTTCAGAATTTGCATGCCATAAAGGAAATGCTGAAAAAGGAGAAGCAATAAAATTAACCACACACATTTAAAGACCAGACTGAAATCAGGACATCCCCTCGCATTTGTATATTCTGTAATGGGGCTGTATATCATTGTAAAGGAAAGTGAATTTGGTCTTTTGTGAAGGATCAAAATAAGCTAGTAGCAAATTGGCCACCTCTTTTAAAACAATGCAGATGATAGAAATGGCCTGTCAACTACTGACAACAACCAATATCATCTCTCAAGTCATAAATCTGAACTTGATTAAAAACACGAGTTTTCGTGAGGACAGATATATTTACCTTTTCACCAGACTGATTCCTTGGAGGATGAGGTTGGACTATGAGAAGAGATCAAGTAGATGAGGCCCATATTCCCTGGAAATTTAGAATAACGAGAGATTATCTCATTGAACTATCTTAAACTCTTGAAGCATTTGACAGTGCAGGTATTGGAAGGATATATTCCTAAACAGATTGTGAACTTTTGGAATTCTCTCCGCCAGAGAGCTATGGATATTTAGTCATTGAGTATATTCAAGAATACACAGGTTAATAGATACAAAGAGAACAAAGCACAGAGAAAGAATGCAGGAAGTGGAGTTGAGGTGAAGGATAACTGACAATCTTCTTGGACAGTGGAACATATTGAAAGGATCTAATAATCCTGACCCTCTTTCTGAAGAGCTTTTATATTAAATATTGGTTCATAGGTGGTAATAATGTAACCCTTCTGTCCAAAGTACATTATGGAGGTGATTGAATAAACATGAACTTTGAAATTCAAACCTGGATCCACAACCCCAAAATACAAGCTCCTGAATTTTATCTGTGCTGCTCTCATTCCAATCTTTGATTTATTTGTGTAAATTAAACCAAGTAATATAAGGTCAGGGAGTGGCTTCATCTTGCTCGGAGAGTCTCTTCATGTTGCCCCCTGGTGTAGGTGGATGCAGGATGGATCCGATTTCCTCCCAGTTTCACATGAATTAACTTCAGAAAATTGCCAGTGCTCATGGCCCTGCTCAAAAATACCATCACGTGGAAACCTGAGGGTTTGAACTGGATCACTGCCAGTCAGGCTGGATGCGCGAAGAGAGCTGAGGACAAGCACTTCAATAATCCTTGAACACAAATCACTAAACATACAATGAAATGCGTGCAGTCAGAGTTAGAACTATCAACCAAAATGGTATGTTTCAATGAGATCAGCTGCCATTCTACAAAGTCCCTGACAATAAATCATGTCCTCTCAATGTCTCCTAATGGCATAATCACTTCATCCCTCTGCTTTGGAGAGTGTGAAAAATAGGCTACCCCAGGATGTTGCCTGGAATGGAGTGTATTAGATATAAGGAGAAAGTGAGGACTGCAGATGCTGGAGATCAGAGCTTAAAAATGTGTTGCTGGAAAAGCGCAGCAGGTCAGGCAGCATCAAAGGAACAGGAGAATCGACGTTCCGGGCATAAGCCCTTCTTCAGGAATGAGGAGGGTGTGCCAAGCAGGCT
>NC_057739.1:30370604-30403240 GCF_004010195.1 Chiloscyllium plagiosum | reverse complement strand
CCCTCTCCAGCCTATCACCCTCACCTTAACCTCCTTCCACCTATCGTATTCCCAACGCCCCTCCCCCAAGTCCCTCCTCCCTACCTTTTATCTTAGCCTGCTTGGCACACCCTCCTCATTCCTGAAGAAGGGCTTATGCCCGAAACGTCGATTCTCCTGTTCCTTTGATGCTGCCTGACCTGCTGCGCTTTTCCAGCAACACATTTTTAGGCTCTGTATTAGATATAAGTAGAAGTTGGATAGACTTGGATCGTTTTTGCTAGAGCTTCAAAGGCTGAAGGGCGACCTGATTGAAGCATATAAAATTATGAGAGGCAGGGACAGGGTGGACACTAGGAGTCTTTTTCCCAGGGTGGAAATGTCAAATACGAGGGAGCGAAGGTTTAAGGTGAGAGAGGGAAAACTTCAAGGAAATGCACGAGTCAAGTTTTTTTCCACTCAGAGGTGATAGGTACCTGGAACATTTTGCCAGGGAAAGATGGTAGAATTAGACAGGATAGCAATATTTAAGTGGCATTTAGACAGACATAGGCAGAAACAGGGAATTATAGGAAGACAGACCTAGTGCAGGCATGTGGGATTAGTTTAGAATGGCATCATGGTTGGCACAGACATGATGGGCTGAAGGGCCTGTTGCTGAGCTTTGTTCTATCTCAGGTACCAGGCTAGTGAACCCCCGAGAGCAAATTCATCCATCCTGATCTAAGGAGATCAACGTTACACCCAATACTCCTTGTATGGCCTCTCCAGGCTCCTGTATAATCACCGCAAGACTTATTTACACTTATGCTCCACTCCCTTTGGGCAAATAAAGCACAGATAAACGGAAAAAAAGCAGTTACATTGACAGGGATTTACATGGTTGCCATTGATGTATAACTGGAGTGTCGGTCAGCCAACCCCCTGAGGTGGCCTTGGAGGTTCTGACTACATTTCATGTTCATCAGGCAGATAGCAGCCTCCAGTCAGGGCGTCTGTCCCTTTAAGAGATTAAGTCCTCCCATCAGATGCCAGCGAATCAGAGAACCAGAAGCTTTTTAAAGCCATTTTCAGAAGTAGTGGTGATTACTGCACTTCTGTTGCCAAATGGCACAAGCCTATGTGCTGAGTGTTAGGAAGTAGGATCAGAATGATTAGGCACTTGTTAGGTCAAAAGGCCTTTTTCTGTCTGTTGTGACTCTAAAGGGACTGTAGCTGGCAAGGACTGCCCAAGGAGGAGGACACCTCAGAATAGACATGCAGTGAGCTGAGGTAGTTAATCAGGGAGGTCCTGCAAAGGGAGGGACCTGGGGTTGTTCAGTGGGAGGAGTGAGGGAACCCCCAATATGGTAGGCGATGGCCTGGTGACATTACTGCTAGATTATTAATCCAGACACTGGGTAATGTACTGGGGACCTGAATTCAAAATGGCAGATGGTGGAATTTCAATTCAATGACAATCTGAAAATAAGAGTTTCTCGATGACCATGAAAACATTGCCGATTGTCAGGAAGAACCCACTTGGTTCACTGATGTCCTTTAGGGAAGGAAATTTGCCATCCATACATAGTCTGTTTTGCATGTGACTTCGGACCCACACAATTTGGTTGGCTCTTGGGCAATTAGGGATGGGCAAGAAATGTTGGTGACACCCATGTCCCATAAACAAAAAACAATCAGGTGCCACTCCCTCCTCCGACTCTGCCCACACTGAACCTGCAGAGACACTGCCAGGGTATACATGGCAGTGACCCCCACAGAGCGAAGTGCTCACCTACTGTTGGTAAAATACTAGCAGTGGCAGAAAAAGGCCCTCAAGTGACCTGTTGTTGACCTCAAGCTGGGATGGCCATTCTTCACTTTCTTTGCTGCTAGTAAAAATCCCAGAGGCAGTGGGAAGTTGGCAATCCATTGTTATTGCAGAATTTTCCCTGAGGTCCTTTAAAATTCCTGTCTTTGAACCCCACATTTCCCAGCCTCAGCTGCTGTCACATATTCACACAGATCTGGACAACTTGAAAGCTAAATCACCATCACTGAGTGTGTTGCCAAATGGCACAAGCCGATGTTAGGAAGTAGAATCAGAACACATTCAATTCCTTTCTTAGCTGCCTAAGAATGAAACGCGCACACTCATTGCAATTTATTCCATTTTCATTCTTGACACATAACATGAATTTATATTCTATTTCTAAACAATAGTGTTAATGTTTGCATATTTTAGGGAAATTAACGATCCAAGCTCCAACCGTCTCATTTATGAATCAAACACAGGCACTAATTCAGTATCTCAGCTCATCATACGCTTTTATTTGGCTCCTCTCTGTTGCTAGAGAAGCAGGCACAGCTAGTTATTAGTTGAATGGATCAACTTATGATTACTTCTTACAACTCATAGATTCAGTTACAAACTCACTCAAATGGAACATTATTTTTCTTTATGAAATATATTTCTGTCATTCTTAATTCTTCCAGCTCCTTTCAAAATGACTAAAGTGGTGTACTGCTGAAGGCAGTTTGCCTCCCACCTGGACAGGTAACCCAGCCCCTGAATGGAGAATGAGCATGCAACACAGGCAGAACACAGACTCATAAATTTAAAGAACAGAGCTAAACCTCATGTCAGCAACACAACTGACACTTGTTAATGCTTCCCATCCAGCATTCATCCATTAACACCACTGTCAAACAGTGCAACAGACATTTACTGTAGTAACAGAATATTTCAAACTGTATTATAATAATAGGGATTCCATTATTTGTTCATGGGAGGTAGGTGTTGCTGACAAGGCCAGCATTAGTTGCTTATCCCCAATTGCCCTCAAGGAGGTGGCAGCGAGCCCCTTCTTGAAATATTGACATCATATGGTGTATGAATATTCACAAAGCTGTTTGCGAGGGAATTCTAGAACATGGCAGTGACAGTGAAGAAATGGTAATATACTTCTAAGTCAGGATAACGTGTAACGTGGAGGGGAATTTGCAAGTGTTACTGTTCCCATATACCTGCTGTCCTAGTTCTTCTCGTGACAAAGGTTTTGACTTCAGAAGTAGCTGCCAAAGGAGCCTTGGTGAGTTGGAATTGCACAGGTTCTATATGGTAAACACTGCTGCCACCCTGTGCTGGTAGTAGAGCTTCCTATGCTTTGACATTAACAACATTCGAACAAAAATAACGCCTCTGTACAATGTAGCCCTATGATGGTTCTATATTTTTTCCATATGAAGCTTTTTTAGTTTTTATCCAGTTATGGCTCTGTAGTGTTTCCAAGTTTGTGACATAATGATTGCTCTGTAGTTTTAATCCTGTGATGGTTGTCCAGTCCCAGCAATCTGCATTTTACAGCATGGTGCTAAGGTCATTTTGATTTGTTGCAATTACAAGAACTTTTATTTTTGTTACGCTGATGTTTTGGTATCAGGCTTACAATTCTCTGTGGAAGCTATTGGCTTTGGAATCTCACGCTGGATAACTAATGACAAAACTAACAACCATTGTCCTTAGAAAGTTTAGAGTCATAGAGATGTACAGCACAGAAACAGACCCTTCAGTCCAACTCATCCATGCTGACCAGATATCCCAACCTAATCTAGTCCCATTTGCCACCATTTGATCCATATCCCTCTAAACCCTTCATATTCATATACCCATCCAGATGCCTTTTAAATGTTGTAATTGTACCAGCCTTCACCACTTCCTCTGGCAGCTCATTCCATACACGCACCAACCTTTGTGTGAAAAAAGTTGCCCCTTAGGTTGCCCCTTTATATCTTTCCCCTCTCACCCTAAACCTATGTCAGTTCTGAACTACCTAATCCCAGGGAAAAGATTGTCTATTTATCCTATCCATACCCTCATCATTTTATAAGGTCACCTTTATAATGAGATAACGAGAGTCAGAGCCAGTATATTCCTGTTAGGGTGAAAGGTAAGGTGTAGGGAATGCTAGATGACTAACAAAGTTGAGGGTTTGGTTAAGAAAAAGAAGGAAGCACATGTCAGGTATAGACAGGACAGATCAAATGAATCCTTAGAGTATAAAGGCAGTAAGAGCATACTTAAGAGGGAAATCAGGAAGGCATAAAGGGGGCATGGGATAGCTTTGGCAAATAGGATTAAGGATAATCCAAAGGGTTTTTACAAATACATTAAGGACAAAAGGGTAACTAGTTAGAGAATGGGGCCCCTCAAAGATCAGCAAGACAACCTACGTGTGGAGCTGCAGGAAATGGGGGAGATACTAAACGAGTTTTTTGCATCAGTGTTTACTGTGGAGAAGGACATGGAAGATATAGAATATGAGGAAATAGAGGTGACATCTTGAAAAATGTCCATATTACAGAGGAGGAGGTGCTGGTTGTCTTAAAAAGCATAAAGGTGGATACATTCTCAGGACCTGATCAGGTGTACCCTAGAACTCTGTAGGAAGTTAGGGAAGTGGTAGGCAACTTGTTAGAGGGAATCCTGAGGGACAGGATTTACATGTATTTGGAAAGGCATGTCCTTCTTGACTCTCTAACTCTCTCTAACTATGATAGATGAAGTTTGTGTGTGAAGTTTGTCAACAATCTTGTCTCAGAATTGCAAGATTCTGGGTCTGATTCCCACTCCAGGGCTTGAGCACAAAAATCCAGGGTGCCATCCCAGTGCAATACTAAGCATTCCCCGGTTTGAGATAACCTTTTCAAAGAAGACATTAAACAGAGGCTAACAGCTGGCTGCTCAGGTTGATGTTAAAGATTCTCTGGCACTATTTCAAAGAAAATCAGTAACATTCTCTCTGGTGTCCTGGTTAATAGTTATCACTCATTTAACATTATAAGGAACAAGTTATCTGGTCAATAACTGATTGCTGCTTGTCAGAGATTGATTTGCACAAATGAGCGGTTGTGTTTCGCACATTATTACATTTCAAAAAATATATCATTGATTGTAAAACACTTCCTGACATCATGAAAAGTGCAATGTAAGTATAATCGTTTTTTCTTTCTTTCCCTTCAGCTTAAATCTATTGACATCATCAACGCTGTTATGACCACTTGAGGAGTTCTTGAGTAGTTCTTTTCTTTTTAACTCACCTCACTTACTGGCAACAAATATCCTTTATTTTTCTTCTTACATCTACCTATCACACTTCAGTTATTGCTTAATGAGTGTTGTTTCATTACCTGTTAAACCAAAGTAAAATAAGAAAACAGAGTAGCAAACACACACACACAAATAAAGTTTAAAAGAGAAAAATGGGAAGAAGGTGTCTACTATAGACCAGGATAATGCTAACCAATGCAGTTACAGACCTTGAGAGACCCTTGGGTTGCAAGAATGAGAAGACCAGAGTTTAGCTGTTTGTTTACTCTAATACAGTAAAACTGCAGACACCCCAGAGTTCTCAGTGAATGCTTATGGACGTTCTAAGTTGTTTCTCATTAGTTGAAATTTGAACTTGAATTGGATAGAGGGAGAGAAGAACTTCCAGTAACCTTGCTTTTATCAGTCCATGTTTCTTTGTCTCTGATTTGTTGCTCAGAGGCTGCTGTTGATTTATAGTTGCTTTCCCAATGTTGGTGCCTGTGTTCTTTCATTCCAATTCCAGTTGGATAGTTGTAGACAACTCCTGATAAGCGAATTTATCAGGCAAGTGTGACAACAGATGTGAATTTCTTCACATTTCACTGAGTGCCTCATGATTCAAACGGTAATTCCAATGTAGCCAGTTTTGTATATTCCATGTGAATTGCCCAAGCTTGTCAGGTGATCACAGCAGCCATTTTAGGGCTGTAGACTTTTTTCTAAAACAGTTTTCCATTCATGAATGTCTCAGGTATTAAAGTTAAATAATGAAAATTAAATATTGGTAATCCAATTTATTCTGATCAGAACAAAAACAATTGAGTGTCATGATATTAGCAATCATGAAAGCAGTAATGGAACATGGCAAATATGGTGGGTTAAAAATAAAGTAGGTTTGCAATGTTGTTTGGTTCTACTACTGCATTCAGTTATTGCTTAATCCTAGTACAATCATAGGTATTTAAATGTAGTGGGAACATAGAGGCCATGTCATAGGCATACTCTATATATTCCAGTTTGAAGCACACCCACTAACTGGAATGATTGTATTCCCGGCAACATTCCTAGATTGAAGGTCCAAGCAGGTGCCTCAGTCAGGACATCTGTCTATCCAGGCACAAAGCAGTCAATAGATCATTGCAGATTAACTTATTTTTTTATTTTGCCCCTGCATTGAAGTTAATCGTATCTGCTTGACGTTACAAGGCAATGTCAAGAATTCAACACCGTCCAGTCATGCACTGTAGTAGGTGAGTCATATTGTCACTCAGCATGGAAAACACAGCCGTCAGTCCAACTCATCCACGACGCCCATGTTCCCAAACTAAACTAGTCCCACTTGCCTGCATTTGGCCCATATCCTTCTAAACCTTTCCTATCCATGTACTTATCCAAATGTCTTTTAAACATTGTAACTGTACTTGCATCCAACACTTCCTATGGCACTTCAATCCACACACGACACACTCTCTGTGTAAAAAAAAAGTTGCCCCTCGTGTCTTTTTTTTCTCCTCTCACCTTAATAATAAGACCCTAGTTTTGAGCCCCCCCACCCTAGGGAAGAAACCTTGCTATTCACCTTATCTGTACTCCACATAATTTTATGAACCTCAATAAAGGTCACCCTTCAATCTCCTACATTTCAGTGAAATAAGTCACAGCCTATCCAGCCTATTTTTATAACTCAAATTGTCCATTCCTGGCAACATCCTGGTAAATCTTTTCTGAGCCCTCTCCAGTTTAATAATATCCTTTCCATAACAGGGTGACTGGAACTGCACACTGTACTCCGGAAGGAAGCCTCACTAACGCCCTGTACAACCTCAAGCATGACATCCCAACTCCTATACTCAAAGGTTTGAGCAATGTAGGCAAGTTTGCTAAATGCCTTCTTAACCACCCTGTCTATATGTGACGCATATTTCAAAGAATTATGTATCTGAACCCCTAGGTCTTTCTGTTGTACAACACTGCCCAGAGCCCTACCATTAATAATACAAGTCCTGCCCTTGGCTATTTTACAAAAATGTAATACCATCCTTCTGCAAAGTCTTTATCAGCATTTATGAGTAAGAAAAATAATCAAACTGTCCGCAATGAAAAGGGATGTTTTTCTATTAAGAAAAAGGAATGTGGCTTACCAATGTTGGCCTGCTCTTTCACCAAGCTACTGTACTGAGGATACTCAAAGATCACATTCCAGAATTAACACGACAACTGCCCTATTGTGTCAAGCAATAATACAGTTGTAAGGGGAGTTAATTCCGATTTCAAGAAACCAGGATACACTTTTACTTATCTTGCCATTCTCTGAACATGCCAACGGAGTTAGGTTTTAATGGAATTTTTCTTTCATAAACAGTTGTAATTTCAAAAGACATCACACGACCCTTAAACTTATTTCATGCTTCTCAAATCATTGAGTGTAAAATGATTACAAAGTAGAACAAGATTTTGACACAGCTGCTGAAAAAGAAATTATTTGTCTTCACCTTTGGAAATGTCTTGAAATGATGGTAAAATGTGAACTGTATTTGTGAAGAATAGATTGTAAAATATAACAGTGTAGATCATAAATTAAAGTAAAAATAAAAGTCAATTTCACACTTAACCACAAGACAAATAATTATTGGATGTGTACAAATCCTTATTGAACATCATATCTTGGTTGTATGATTCCTGTGACCCAACCAGGATTTTTCTATCAATGAAATGAATGGGTCTTTAGGGTAGGGGTGAGAAATGGAACCTGTTATAAATTGGATTAAATTTCTGCAGTTTATTCTGTCTGGAGTGACAGTCAATAGTCTATAACTATCACAAATAGAATTGACAGTGAAAGCAACCATACCTGTCAAAGATCTTGTCATCAGAATCATTGTGGTCTCTGTCAGTCACTGCTTCATCAATTTGTATTTTATTGACACATACAGGGAAAAAGAAGTAAAACCATCTACATACACATCCGGTGGTGTTTCAGCACATCCTCAGGTTATCTCAAAGCCCTTAATAACTAATAAATTATGTTTTGAGTACAATTGCTGTTTCTGTGTAGGAAAGCTGATGTTACATGTGGATGAAGAACTTCAAAGAAACCAATGTGTTCAGTACAAGCAAGGAGTCATTAGCAGATCCTTTTGTGAACTATTTTGATATTTTACTGAACTTAGCACTCAGACAATTAGGCCTCCTCATATAGAGTCATAGAGATGTACAGCACAGAAACAGACCCTTCAGTCCAACTCGTCCATGCCGACAAGATATCCGAAATTAATCTACTCCCATTTGCCAGCACTTGGCCCATATCCCTCTAAACCCTTCCCATTCATGTACCCCTACAGATGCCTTTCCTGTTGAAGGATTTATGCCCGAAACATTGATTCTCCTGCTCCTCAGATGCTGCCTGACCTGCTGTGCTTTTTCAGCACCACGCTCTCACCTTTTAAATGTTGTAATTGTCCCAGCTTCCACCACTCCCTCTGGTAGCTCATTCTATGCATGCATCACCCTTTGTGTGAAAAAGTAGTCCTTTAGATCCATTTTAAATCTTCTCTCTCTCTCACATTAAATGTATGCCCTCTAGTTCTGGACTCCCCCACCCCAGGAAAGATCATATAATTCATCCTTAAAAATCTAAATATAGTTCCATTCAATATTCAACTCAGCACAAGGGGTGTCCACTGCAGACTGAGTTAGGAGAAATTTCTTCATTCAGTGGGTAATGGATCTTTGGAATGTTCTACCCTAGAAAGCTGTGGATTGGCACTTGTTAAGTAAATTCAGGACTGAGACTGATGGATTTTTAGACTCTTAAGGGAATCATGGAATGTTGGGATTGGGCAGGAAAATGGAGTTGAGATCAAGGATTAGCTGGGACCTTATTGAATGCCGAACAGGATCGAGGAGCTGAGGGGCTCTCTCCTGATCTTATTTTCTGTGTCTTTCAGGTGTTTCGGACCTTCATGTCTTGTAAACAGCCTTGAGGAGGAATCTTGGGCACCTCGTTAGTTGTCAGGTTTTAGCTAACTCGCCACACAAAAAATCCTTCATTATGCTACTGCCTTGCAGTACAATCTTTAGTTATGTTACTGAATGTGCCCCAGCTGGCCAAGTGGTCTTCTGGACAGTGCTGATATAGTTGGGAGATTTGCCTTTGAATGGATTGCCTCATTTGTAATTCTGTCCTGCTACAAGGTCCGCAGAATATGCTACAAGCTGCAAAGATCCTTTCTTAATTACTGTAAAGCGGTTCATATTTCACAGGCTATGTAGCAAATTGCTGTGAGCACATACCCCATACACCCACAGCTTGGTTCTAAGAGTCAGCTTGATGTTATCCCATGCACATTTTGTGAGTTGCCAAAGGTGGTAGTTGCTTTCCCTATGGAGTCCTGCATCAAGGAACAGATTGTCACTTTGGACAAAAAGTAACAGACTTTTTTGACCACTTTCAGCAAAAGTTAATTAATATGGATATAGTATGGCTGGAGAAATGACACACTGTCCACAATCTCAGAGTTTTCTTTAAACTTACAGATAAAGATGACAAGTTACAGGCATGGAATCACAGGACCACAGAAGTATTTGTGGGCGGCACGGTGGCACAGTGGTTAGCACTGCTGCCTCACAGCGCCAGAGACCCAGGTTCAATTCCCGCCTCAGGCGACTGACTGTGTGGAGTTTGCACATTCTCCCCGTGTCTGCGTGGGTTTCCTCCGGGTGCTCAGGTTTCCCCCCACAGTCCAAAGATGTGCAGGTCAGGTGAATTGGCCATGCTAAATTGCCCGCAGTGTTAGGTGAAGGGGTAAATGTATGGGTGGGTTGCGGGTTGGTGTGGACTTGTTGGGCTGAAGGGCCTGTTTCCACACTGTAAGTAATCTAATCTATTACAGTGCCTGTAACAGCCCTCCAAAGGAGGGAGGAACAATCCATGAGTCTTTGTAGCTGGCTATCAGATATTCTCAAGAATAGCCATTCAGATGCTGCAATGCTGATCTTCCACCAATAAAATCCCTGCTTTCTTGGTGCTATCATGGAACATGGGTATAACTGATAGTTCCACAGCATACGTTTTAATTTTGTTACCTCATCACCTTGGCTTTAAAAAGCAACAAAACATCAGATTCATTTCAGTCTTCATTGCTCTGCTCAAGTTGTCCATTAGACCAAGTCAGTTTCCAAATAAATCTGGTAACTTTTTATATCTTTCACCTTGATTTCAACCTGCTCTTGATGGAATCAATAGTAATGGAAATACTAGAGAACTGGTATCAGGTATCACTCTAATTTTATTACAGCTAAAATATCCCGATTTTTTTCTGGTACTTCTCTGTGAATGTAGCAAAACTTTCAATCTGATCTGAGACTCGGAGACAGCAGCTTCAACAAACTGCACGTTAATTTGGCTACACCTCCATTGCTTACATTAAATGATATAAAAATGTATGTGATGATGGAAATGATTCGTAGAAACGAATTCCATTCAGGTTAGAATGCCCTGTGCTATTTAAAATTATTTATGAGCTTTAAATAAATTACTGTTTAAAAAAAGCCTAGATCAATAGAGAATACAATGTCAAAGTATAATTTTAATTACAATGTTCTGCTAATTTTTAAATCAAACTTTGATTTTCTCATGATATTAAAGACTATTAATGTAGTCACATAATTCAAGTTATTTGTTATTTTATCTGTTTAAAGTAGCACGTTCCCACTTTATTCAGAATCATGAGTTCATTTTTCTTATCACAAAATGTGACTTTATCAAGGGTAGGTTGGATATATCCAATGACCCAGTATTGTTTGAGAAAACATGCTGTCTCATCTAGCAAGGCTGAATGACACAGCATATACAATTGCTGTATTTACATTAAAATACATCAGTTATTCAATTCTAAATGCCTGTCAAGAAGTGGTTCCTGGACTCACAAAAGGCATTTTCTCCCAACAACCACAAGGCGGCTACATGCTCTGCGTGAAATGGGCAAGATGTAGGGCAGTTCGAGCAACCGTGCATGCACAGAAATCAAAAAGATGAATTTTTGGCTCCTAAAGAAGACACTCTATTCTCCACACTCATTTCTTGCAAGTAAGAATAATACACTCAAGAATGAAGTCTCCGTTTGCTGAATAGTAATAGTCAGGTGGGAATCATGGTGAAGAGGTACCTGACTATTACTTTATTACACACAATCAGGCACTTAAAACGTTTAAACACCTTGATATATATATTTTTATAGAGCTGCTTAAAACATTTGGAAGAATGATCTGAACTCGAGGGGAGTAGAGGGAGGAAGGGCAGGAATTAGAAGAGAAAATGCAGCTGCACTTTAATTCTTTACAAACCTATGACTGTCTCTGCAAGGCTGAGACACAAGTTCTGTTTATGAAGTTAGACAGTGTGTGCTGCAGTGACAGGGGAATCCCTGTGGAGTAGGTCTGCTACCCAGCAGTATCAGCAGACCAACCAGGAGACATACTTTATGTCTGAAACAAAATAAGAGACAGGAGTACTGAGCCCATATCACGTGAGGGAGATTCAAAGCCTTAGTGGGGCTGGGGGAGAAATAAATAGTCTGCTAGTCCAGAAACACAATAAATACAGTAGTGATCATGCTGAGAAAGGGGTGTGCTTTTGTGAGATTCCCCCTTGACTGGGATCACCAGGCCAGCCACTTAATAAATAAAATATACATTCTACTGAACCCCGACAAAGCTTGGGGAGGGTAACTTAAAAGGGAAAAGAACAAAAATAAAGAATAATGAAGGCTCATACATACTCCTTATTTGGATTAGATTAGAAAACATTTACCTTACACTTATTTGCCTTGCAAATTACAAAAGAGGATGGAGATAAAAATTGGTAAAGTCTTTTGCCTGAGCCACATTCAAGCAAAGGACTCTTCAACAATGAGGTAGGAAACACAAACGATGCAAGTTAAAATCAGAGGCATACTGGACTGAAGAACAGAACAATGCATTGTACACCATTGTGCAGCAAGAATTCAAAGCAAAAAAAAAATCAAGACCTGCGTCGGTTCTTCTATTTTTATCTTGCATTATTGTATATTAAGACATACCATTGCTGTCTGAGACATTAGGCGCAATCTTATAGGTTTCTTGAGCCATATGGGCTATGGTGAGATTTGTGGCAGAATCAAAGACAAAGTCCAACGCAAACGATTTCATATTGAGAGCATCTTGCTACATCTTTTACGATTTCACCAATCAGAGAGGTGGATCTCTCACTAGGCTGCAGAGAGTTGGGGATTAGTGCTTGTCAAATCTTTTAGCCCAATTAATATTCAGTTGCCTATCTGACCGAACCGCAGACAAAGGAGAGGATAAGAAATCAGGATGGGTACTGGGCTCATATCTTGCTCTGAAAGACACTGTTTGACACTGGGTACCAACATCTCAGGCACACTCTGCAGGCACCAGCCATGTGTACCCCACGACCACAAACATTGGCATCAGCCATGTCTGTTCATAGCCTCTATGAACCTTCGTGGCACACTCACAGCATGCTTCTGCACCTCAATGCTTCACCTCAGGCTGCACCAGTAACACTTTTGCAACGCAGTTGTAGGGGACAATGTGTGCTCAGGGACCCAGCCAGCTCACAGATTGGACCAGGCAGCATCATCATGCTATTCACTTGCTCTCCTAGCGTATTCATTCACTCTAGCCTAACTGGATGCTTACAGTAGCACAGCTTTCCATTTTCTGGCTTTGCCATTTTGGAGCTTGCCCCTGAGCCAGAGCTACCAGACTCACAGTACGGCTGTCTTGCTTTACTGTTTAGCACAGAAACAAAGCTTGAAAGCTTGTCTTGGTTGTCAGCAGACCTCAGGGAAGTTAACTGAGCTAGCCATCAGTCAGGAGGTTCCAGAACGGTAAGTCAAGTGCAGCCTTTGACATCAGTTCAGGAGCTTGGATACAGTCAGAGTCAGGATCCTCTCCTCATAAGGAGGAGTCAAATGTCAGGCATTGTCTTGATTCTTCCTGCCCTACTGGGGGCTGTTTTTCTCCCAGAACAAAAGAATCAGAAATAAAGGGAAATGAAAATGGGTGGCACTGCTGTTATTTTTAGTGAAGGTGGGGAGGTGCCAACTGAGTAAGTAGGCAGCACAGAGGGCATGTAGGATTGTTGATGTGGGGAATTGGGCTTGTGAGCAAGTGACAAGGTGTTGTCGGCAACATTGTGAGTGATAGAGCTGAGCCTTGGTGAGATGTGGGTGCAGGGGTAGAAAGGAGTATGAGGTAACAGAGGGAAGATGGTGTCACTTACCGTGGCAGAGTAGAAGAGTTCACTGACCTTCTTCCTGCACTGCTGTACATTCCTCCAGATGACTGAGACTGCCCTGATCTGAGTGGTAGCCTCGGGCCAGGATAGCCTGGTCTGGTGTTGTGACCTCCTCTGCTGGTCCTAGAGGAAGTGGATGTCCAGAATCTGCACCACCCCATTCAGCAGTACCTCCAGGTCCTGGCCTGCAAAGTGGGGTGCCAACTTGCCCTTTTCTGTGATGGTCAGGGCAAATGTCAGGAACCATGAAATACAGCTCTGGATTGACAGCGCTTGTCCAATTTTACATTGGGCTTTTAAAGAATACGCAGGTACAAAGGGTGACTCTCTTTTAATGGATATTTGTGAGGTGATCTTTCTGTGCACCTTTTCTGTAGCCCATAACACTATATTCTGCATTTATTTAAGGTATGATTTGTCTAGTTAGCAAGCAAAACAATACTTTTCACTGTATCTCAATACATGTGACAAATGTACATGGTACTTAAATCATTGAGTGCTCTGAGAATGACATGTGGTAGGTTGGAGATAGAATTGAAAGTGAGGGATGCCATAGGGGCAGGGTAGGTAGGTGATGAGATGCATTCAGTAAGATACATTGAGAAACCTCGCTCAATCTCACAGCAAGAATCTCTTCAAAAAATTCAACACAACTCAGAATGAGCTAAAAAGGCCGAGTCTAAAATTACGATTCAGCTCATAACATTACACATCGGAGAAAAAAAAAAGCAAAAAATAAGGAGGTCCTGGGTACTAATTGGCAAAAACAATGTTTAGTCAATCTGATCAGAATGCTGAAATCAGGAAAGTATGCATAAAACATATGCACATCTAAACTCATCCTAATAGTGCTCCCTGAGAGTGAGAAAGGTACTTCAAGAAGTCACAGAGGATAGAGATATGAGTAGAGAGGGCAAGACAGAACACAGGGGAGAAAGGGAGAGTGTTTATAAGAACTAGGGTTGTTCCATGCAAGGTAAAGGTTGGAGAAAAGAGCAAGTAAAAGGTTAAGGAAGAAGAATTAAGATGGAAAAGAAATCCAAAATGACATTTCACACCAGCAGTCCAAGATTGTTTAAGGCTACCACACCTTCTTGGGGCTTTGGTCTAGCTCTAGTGTATTAGGTCTTTCCTATCTGTCCCACTTTAAAACTTTGGTGAAACAGGGCTAGCCATCACGAGCAGTCCAATGCACTCTCTTCCCAGCTGTTGGGAACAAAATCTATTTTCTTCAAGTTGAATGATATGTTTTACATGTCATATTGGTCACGCATGTTGTCATATTCTCAAGTTGCCTATCAGATTAATTGTTACAGATGCCATTCACTATTTTGCATGCTGAACCAACAATTTACATAACTAGATACCATTGGATCACCTGCCTGCTGATTTGGTCATTTTGAAAATACTAAATTAGAGTCTTTGTTTGAGATCTTGAGATAAAGTTCTTATTGGCTCAGATATAATGTTCAAGATACCACAGTACTATTAAAACTAAAGAGCTCGCCTGATCTCATAACCAACATTTCTCCATCAACTGATCTGCCCAAGTGCAATTGAACTTGTCACTCGGTTCAGTGTTGTTTGTGGGACACAACAGCTGCTGCATTTGCTTAAATAACAATCATCATTTAAAAGCACTTTGGCATGTCTCTGAGAGACATGGTAAGGGATTTTCATTTTGCAAATACAAGATAGGGTTGCATTAATTTCTTCTAATGGAGACAGAAGACAAATTACGAAACAATGGGATGAGCAGGTTCCCTTATTTATAAAGATCTTGAGTTACACATACAAAATGATTTGAACTCATCAGGTTTCAATTAAAATTCAATGGAGCTTAATAGACAAAAGGCTTGATATTCCTCAAAATAGTGAACTGTCTCCTCCTCCTTGGTCAATCGTTATTCCACTGGTAGCAGTTTATCACAGCTCCATTAAAAATTACAGGATTACTGACTAGGAAATCAACCTGTCCCTGCTTTCCAACCCTCGTACCAACAGGTACCATACAGATTATAGAGATACTCAGTTGCAACGAATAAATACCTTTTGTACAAGCCCTTCAATTGTCAAATCTAGAACGTACGAATTGTATAAAGCTTTCTGGAAAAGATGACTTTAATGAACTTGTGCTGATTTAGCCATGGAAAGTCAGTGTTAGTGTATCTCAATCTTTTGTTTCTCATTTATTAAATATTTTCAATTAAATATGCACATTTATATCAACACTGCTGAAATATTTCAAACATCTTAAATCACTTTTGGAATGAAACGTGGCCACAGTCTATAAAACTTTTCATAATCATCTTCGCTGTTGCTAAAATGCAATCGACCTATCTAACCTGAAATAGATGCCTCCTATTGCAGTACCGTAATTTTCATCAGTTAATCTACCTTTTAAACTAGATACTATCATTTCCCAGTCAAAGTTGCTGGCTACAGATCTCCGAAGTCAAAACCCTTCTCAATGGAATAAGCTAAACCAGGCACAGTAAGATTGTTTGGAAATCAGACAATGTCATAGCGTCAAATAGATTTACAGCACAGGAACAGACCCTTCAGTCCAACTCGTCCATGCTGACCAGACATGTCAATCGGACCTAGTCCCATTTGCCAACATTTGGCCCATAGCCCTTTAAAACCTTTTTATTCATACACACATCCAGATACCTTTTAAATATTGTAATTGTAACGGCTTCTACCATTTCCTCTGGTAGCTCTTTCCTTAAACGCACAACCCTCTGCGTGAAAAAGTTTCCCCCTTAGTTCCTTTTAAATCTTCCCCCTCTCACCTAAAATATATGTCCTCTAGTTTTGGACTTCCTATCCAAGGAAAAAGTCAGTGAAAATCAGTGTACCTAGCACCAATCCTTGTGTTGCAGTACATGAGGTATGATCACAAGGCTGAGTTGCTTACATTTGAAGACAACTACAATTGACCACATAAGCACTCAAACAGTAGTACTAGCAGCAGAAATAGGATAATACAGCTAATATTCACAAAGTAGGGGTAGAGAAAGGAGCCTATCAGGGAGATTTAACAGCAGACTATTAGATAAATCGAACATTTAATTTACAAAAGATTCACAACTGAAAAATTAACTTAAATAAAAGCCAAGTACTGCAAGTGCTGAACACCTGAAAAAGAAAATGAAAGTGCAGGAGAAACTCAGCAGCATCCTTGTAGAGAGAAACAATTAATATTTTGAATTGTTTCTAATCATACTGGACGCGAAACATTCACTCTGTTTCTGTCTCCATACATGCTGCCAGACTTGTTTAGTTTCTCCAGCACTTTTAGTTATGAAATATTAACTTTTCTGATCTCTTCCCAGAGGTTGATTGAGCACTAATCAGACTGATCTGTGACTATATATTAGTGAGATTCCACCCTCCATGAGACAATGTTCGACTTGTTCAGTTTGAAGCGAAATTCCTAGGATTATCACTTGCTGTGAAACTAGTTCTTCAGCATTGGAAGAATACAGGTATGGTTGGCCTGGAGCAGACAGCCACCAGGAAGCATTCTCACACTGCTTTGGATCTGCATCGGCCTCAGTGCACCTTGTAAAAGTTTATTTTTAACCTTTTTAATGTCGTCAAGAAAGCCTTGCTTTTTCAAAATGTTAAATTTTAACTGGCATTTGAGCACAGGGGAGCAAGAGAGCTCAGCATGTAAGCAAGTGTTATTAGGCAGACCCTTGCCAGAGAGAAAAGTGCAACTGGCTCATGGGTTTGCTGGCTCATCATCAGGCTGTGATATAGTGGTACCTGTACACTGTTTTCAGAAATACAGGCAGTGACATTTTCCATTCTTTTTATTCTGTGTGTTCTCTCCAGTAGTTCTCCAGTGTATACATGTGTACCAAAAGACCCATTGTATAGTATATTGAGTGGAAAAAGCTACCATTGTACAGTCTACTTAAGGTGTAAATCTCTGCCCATTGTACAGGCTACTCAGGGTGCAAAGTGCTGCTGGCTAAAACATGGTATTCCAAGGATCTGGCTTGAAATCAGAGTGCCTTGGATAGTCTCTGCAATCCTAATCGTATCCAGGCAACCACTGCTGTGTGCATACACACTGGACCAGGCGACAGTAAACCTCCTTTATCCCGACCTCATTAATCTGAAAACTTTGGCTAACTAAATATCACGCAGTGATCCTTTCTTCTGTTGTTCCAATCTGCTTATTCATATTATTAATTTTTTCATTTTCAGAAAAATTAACTCAGCATCTTGAACAGGGAGTCTGTGTTGAAAAGGGAAGAAACAAGCTTAACTGAAGCTGCTTTAAATATACCACAGAAAAGGACAGAAGTCTTTCAAAGATTTACATACAAAAAAAAATTAACAAAGTTCAATTCAATGAAATAAGATGTTGAATGTATTAAAGAATAGTGAATTTTCATCTAGTAAGACAAAGTTTGTACTTTAATCAGCAGGAATTTAATGCAAGTTTTATTGTGGATGTTTTCTCTTGCACATCGCCAACACAGGAGTAAGATATTTGGCTTCTAAGAAGTCATTTCATGCTAATAAGAATTAAAAGTTTATCTAAACTGAAGTGTGCCACCTACAATGCTCGATCATTTGTTGGCACTACTTAAGAGACAATACAATTTCATCTTGGATTTCAGCCAGGGAATTGAACTGTCTGAAGCAATAACATTGCTCGCAGTTCAGTTTTGCCAAATGCAGAAATAATGAACATAACTCTGCAGTCCCCGAATCATGCTGTAGTGTGGCATTTGAATGAAATGCACCAAGCCCGCCATTGCTTAAAACCAGAAACTGTCAAACTGGATGGATTCCGTTGAATTTCAGGAATTTTATAATCAGTGTAAATTGTGCATGTACATCAAGCTGTTCTGACATGCATTTTCAGCAGGGTGGCTCAGCTGCGCTTCAGGGCACACGCTGAGAACTCCATTGCTTCATACTAAACAATATTGGCCTCGAGTACTAGTAACGAGAGCCAAACCTTTAGGTAGAGAACTGATTAGTTTGTTATAAGGCAGTTTTACTCTGGTCATTGTTCATTAAAAGCCACAAGGAAAATGTTTTTGTAACTGGGCAACAGAACCTGAATGGCATTGTCGCCCACATACCGCAGATATTAACCCAAGAGCAAACCTCCAGGACATGAGGTACAACAGTGCAACTTTACAAATCAATGTTATTTGGGATTTGAGAATGTGGGCACCTCTTTTCTACTAACAAATAGAGTAGCTTTCAATCACAATGCAGTACATTTATTCCCAAAGGCTGGACCACACTTTAAACTTATCAAATGCAAATCAGGGCAACATATTTCATAACAGATATAAGATATCACATTCGGTTCATAGAGTTTGGTCTGATCTACGAGGGTTCATTATTTTCGTGTCTTCCACAGTTCACAGTTTTTGTTGTCATCTCTGAAGGGTGGATATTGACACACATTTATGGTACATTTTTCCTATTGGTTCAAAGGAATTCTATTGGATTATACGTTGCTGAAGGCATATCCTCAAAAGGCATCTGAAATTTCAGAGAAATTAGGATTTTTTATACCATCTCAAAGTTCAAGGACAAAGTGAAGAAAAGGAGTATATAAACACCTTGCTTGTGGATCAAATTGAAATTGACTGGTTACGGGTTAACACATATAATACTGCAGTTTATGGTCAAATTTGATGTGCTAACAGATTTGTCCAGGCACGGGTAGAGCAGTAGTCTAGGATACTCTTGTCATGTTTACAGTTTGAAATTAGTTTGTATGTCTTTAAAGTCAATGCTCAGGTACTTCCTCTGAGTGTGCAGTTTAATAGAGATTAGAGTATGTCAATTTATAAGTTAATTGATCTCAAAAGTTACTGTAGCCTCCATCAGTCCTTGGCTCTGTTCCTTGGGGAATGGGCAGTTACCGAGCTCAGGAAATGAGCTCAACTCAGATCTGAACCTATATTTCCCTGCATAACCAAGCAAGATTATTATTGCAGTGACACATCATTAGTCAGGTAAAGCATACCCATTTCGCGACAATTCCCATTCCCTACAATTCAGCACTTGATGAATTCCTCTTCAATATACTGGGAAGGGTTGGGATCAATGGATCAAAAAGCAAAGTTGCTATCACAGCTTGGCCTCCACAAGCCAGTTACCCCTGTCATTCCCTTCCTTAGGCCTGTGGCTTGAAGCTCCAAATGGCAGAAGGAATATGATGTGTCACTGTCATGATCTGTATCCACATTGAAAATCAAGGTAGAGAAACCTGATTAAAATCAATTGGTTACCTTTCTTTTTAAAATATTTTTTGGAACTTTGAAATGCTATGGACCATAACAAAGCTTTCAAATCATGGATTTACTCTTGCACTTAATGAAACTTCAGTCATAGAATATTGCTTTACCCCACAACCAATCCATGCTGTAGCTCAACTATAATATGGAGAACACATTGAGAGCTGTGACTAGGACTTTGCACAAATGCCACTTTGTTTGAAACTGTTTGAGAGTGAAAAGCCAATTCTCCAGCCTCCTTTCCTTGCCAGTCTCCATGAAAAGGCACCTGATAGTTTCTCAGTGCCTCCCCGACTAACAAATCATGTACAGGATGGAAATCAAACCTGTTTCCCTCCTAATGATCACAGAGTGTGCTAATGCTCCAAAACCTTAATGTTGTCCTGTCCTGGAGCTCCTGATTGGTTTCTTGATTCATTGAACTTTGTATTTATATAGCACCTTAGACATGGTAAAGTATCCCAAGGGATTTCAGAGGAGCATACAATAACTTTGCTTTCATTTAACTTTTCCAATACTTTTCCAACATTTGTTACAACACTGTACAATGAAATTCATTTACAATATTACACACAAGCAAAGAAGCTTATATTTTAAAAATGTGGCTTTGCACAAATTTCATCAAAGCATTACAAAGGTAAAGTGGAAGGTAATGTGAAAGTATTACAAAAGTACTTTGTAGCTTTGTTTTTTAAACAATATGTTCATGGTCTGTGGCTCTCTCTGGTTAGGCCAGCATATATCCTACATCACTAATTGCCTAGAGGGCAGTTAAGAGTCAACCACTTGCTATTGGTTTGGAGTCACATGTAGGCCAGCCCAGGTAAAGTTAGTAGATTTCCTTCCCTTCAGGACATTAGCAGACCAGATGTTTTCTTAAACTACAATCATTACGTGGTTACCCCTTGGTTTGTTTTTAATTCCAGATTTTATTGAATTCTAATCTGACCGTCTACCATGGTTGGATTCAAACCTATGTCCCCACAACATTAGCCTGGAGTTCTGGAGTACAAGTCCACTGACATTAACACTACCATTGCTAAGCCATGTTCAATCAACTCCCTCATTATATTTGGGATGTGTGAGAAGTTGCCATCCCCAAACCAAATAAATCCTCATTACCTGATTCCCTGAATAAATTTTTGGAAATGATGAACAGAAAGAACAGCACAGAAAGTATTAAACCTGCTGATAATTCTATGAAACTTCTGACTTTGAGAAATAGTCATCGTGACAATATTTAACCACTTTGTTCAGATAGCTGGACAATAGATGGTTAGTGGAGGTGCAGGTCACTTCCTAATGAAATAAATTCAGTAAGATCGGATTTTTAAAATGGAACAGTTGAGCATTATGAAGTGCACCCAGACATTGATCTATACAATGAATATGATACAAAATGAAACTATTGTACTTTATTCAAAAAAATGGCTTGGTAATGGCCATTTATATATTTTACATAACTCAGGAGATCAATCCAAGTACAAAAGATCGTGAATCTATTGTTAAATAAAGCAAGCTGCTTCTTTCCAAATGCAACCGCCTAACACCTTATAAATTTCCCTTAGTGGAGAATTTGAAATTCACAGGCCAGCCAGTTCCACATGCCAATGTCAGAGTCCTTGAGTAGATGCCAACGCTTAGTAAGGCTCCTCAAAAGGCAACCAAAACATAATCAAACACTAAATTACAAGTTTGCTTTTTCTGTTCAAGGGTTACTGGTGCTGCTAAAAGTTCTCTACAACCTGCTCGGAATTGTGATCCTACAATCAGGAAACACAATCATGAGCACAACAGATTTATCGCTCTGCTCCACTGGAGTATCTGTCCTCAAAGGAACTGAAACGTGACAAAGCAATGTTATCTCAATGTCAGTTTTTCCCAGTGTACTGCACTCAAATAAAAAGTTCCTTTGAGCATTCCGTTAGAAAAAGACAAGCACAGGGGAATCTGTCAGGTATAGTGAGTATGAGGATTAAGCCGAATAATGTCTGAATGAAGACACCTTTGCATTTAAGGAGCACAATCAGCTCATTCCTGGTTAAAAGATGCAGTGCCCAAAGACCCAGACTTTTATATCTTGAACAGCTTTAGGGGTCTCTGCCTGAAAATACTCACACAGGGCCATGCTCCCTCCCTTTTAAAACCTATAGGGATCACATTCCTCTGTTTTCCAGCAGCAGCAGGAAGCAAAATAAAGAAGGAGGTGGTGGTGGACAAAGGGTCTTTGGGGGTGGTGGTGCCCCTTACGACAATTTAGAGATGCCTTTAAACATTCATAATAAAAAAACAGCAAGATTGGCTGCAGCTCCCTGAGGCTAGATTAGCATCTTCACCCTGCTGGGTTCAGTAACTCCCTCGAGCTTGTTGCCAGAAAGATAGTGGGCTTTAATCGCCGTGACTGGATTCCACAGAAGAGCACTTAACAGCATTGCGGTGCTGGTTTCTCATTCCATTTCTCCAAGCTGTTCTTTTTTAAATCGTTCAAGCAACAGAGAGGCAAAAATCTTAAAGCAGCAAATCTACAGGAAACACTGAAGGTATTCGTGTTGGTTCCTGACTCACTCGGTTCTCAGAATAATAGCTCTTTCATTGGTTTCACTCAAGTTGTTTGCAATAATAGCTGATGGTTCACTAACAGCAGAATCCAGCCATAGAATTGTTGCAATTTGCATCACTCCCATAACTTCCATAAAACAGAGTTTTACATGTAGACTTTACAGGGGATTAATAACTTGCTCAGAGTACTCTGCCAAGCGCTCTGAACCATATGCTGTTCAGGGTAGTGAAATTTAGTTAGTAACATAGCACCAGGGGACCTCCATACACCCCCCTTCCTGTGGTGCACTCTGGGTAAAGTGACACAGCTGTGAATTGATTGCTTTATTCTAGTTGCTAGGTCAAACATTCCTTGGAATTTAAAGGCTCCTGGTTCAAACAAGGGTGATTATTCCTTCTGTTGAAAAGGAAGACATTTTACTAAGATTCACCATGATAAATGCAATTTTTGTGTTTGATCATTTAGCTTCCTTTCTCTTGCCAAATCCCGCTCCTTTCAGAATATATGTTCAAATTTTTTGACAAATTCACTTTTTTCTTTGACTTAGTCTGAGGCCTCTTCATTATTGTTAGTTGTCAATCAGCTCATACATCCAAAATTGCAATGTCTACCTGTATAATGGCCTAGGTATTTCTCATCACCGCTGCTTAGGTCATCAATCATTTGTTGACTTTCCTAAACAAAAATGTATCCTCAGTTCAGTCAAACAGCAGAGTTAACAGGTATTTAATCGTCAGCACTCCTGTCTACTTTGGTATTATAGTACACGTTTCACAACCTATTCCCTGACCTGCGTATATCAACATTATGATGATCATTCCCTTCTACATTTCCAACTTACATATTGTTATTCTGAAGTAATTATGCAGCAGCATTTGAAGCTCAGCTATCCTCCTGAATGTTGAAGAGTCTGAAAAAAGAGGCAAGGCCACAAAATCAGTGCCAGATCTTCCGAGAGTGAAATTAGAAAACATTTGTTCATAGAGAAAATAACAGAGGGTCAGAACATTCTTCCATAAACGGTGGTTGATGCAAAATCAATTGTTAACTTCAAACATTTAACTTTGAGATTGTTTAATCTTTGTTAGCCAACAGGTAATATCGGATATGGGGCAATAACATAGCTATGCAGTTATGTACAGATCAGTGATGACAGAGCTGATGGGCAAAAACAACTCTCTTTGTCAGAAGGATAGAAAACCAGAGGGCAGCGATCCAAAATGAATGGCAAAAGGGGTAAAAGCAGCATCAGAAAAAATCTTTTGATGCAGTGTGTGATTAGGTTGTGTAATGCACAGTCATAGAGATAGATTCATCTGTGTCATTCTCAAGAAAGTTTGGATAAATTATCTGAAAAGAAGAATTTTGCAAGGCTATGGGGGGAAAGGTCGGGGAGTGAGACCAATTGAGTTTCTGGTGATGAGGGCCAACATTGACCTCTTCGGCCAAATGGTTGCCCTCTGTAACCAGTGATTCACAGTATAACCAAATTGTTACAGTGCGGAAGGAGGTCATTTGACCCTTTGTTCCTGTACTGGTTCTATTATTCTGTGCACTCTCCTGCCTGTCAAGCCTGTGCATTCGGAAACTCTGTCAAACTGAGTGGTGTGGGTTCAGATCATCGGGCATTAATACAATCCTTGCAATAAACATCAATGACCAGTGGGATAAGTCAGCCCTACGCACAGGCCTTGGGGATCCACTTATTTATAACATTTACACCAAATGAGTAGGTGGAAGGAAGTTCAGCCAAGTCCAATCCTATTCCCACCTGACACTATTGCCCAAAGGTTGCTGCTGAGGAGGAAGTGTTTGTGTGTGCATCTGAGTCCTGGTTAAGATTCCACCTTCCTGGTTTAGAGTGACCGTATATTTTAAAATCAAATCTGGGAACACTGGAGGTGGGAGTTCAGCCAAGCTGCCAGAAAAGAAAATGTAGGTCATGTAATGAAATGAGACAACATTTATAGCAGTCAATATTTTACATCTATATGTAAAGTACATTACATATATACACAAGTGCATATAAATTCAGAAAGTTCATTTTAACAAAAATCATTCCATCCAATATATAATAACCAGGATGTGGTGTCACACTATTGAAGGACATTCAAACATACCTACAAGTGATAGGCTGTCACTTCAATGTCTGGATCAGTTATTCAAACAGTCTGGTCTGTGTTAGCTTAATATTGCAGAAAAAAAAACGACAAGGCTTGAACTAACAGGCACTGCAAGAGCTACCTCACATTAGTTTGTGTTCTTTATAAAGATTCTACCTTTGCTTAAAAGGGAATGGGAAATGGAACATAATACAACTGGCTCAAGGGTCATAAATATGAAAAATTCTTTTGCTACTAAAGCAGCAGCAATGCATTTTGACATCAATCTCACTTCACAATAAATACCCAAGCTGGTGTGTGCTGACATCATACACCAAATACTCATTGCTGTGACACTGCACTGGTGCTGGACCATCAATGTTCTAACATATAGTGAGAACAACTGGAACATTCTGGATATTTCTCTCTGATAAAATAATCATTCAGACACTTAGCAGACTCTTTTCTCCAAGGTGACAAGCTCTATTTCATTAACGAGTTCCACAAAACCCCAGTGAGAAAGTAAACCATTCGGGTATTTGGGGTTGCAGCTCACAAACTGGGGAGTCTCTTGGGAACAGTGAGTGGGACTTCCTCCTTCCTCGAAGAGGCAGGAAAGACAAACAATAGTGTGGGTTGGCATTGGAGAGATACATGCCCGCTCCTCATCACCGCTGCAATCACATCCTTGGCAGGAATGGAATTAGCAATTTTCTGACCTGCCCATTGTGGTCCTTAGCATTACCTTGCCAATGGCACAATTCACTGGCTTTGGAAAACTGACTGGTTTCCTGGCAGAAGTACCCAAGATAGCCTGGCCACTAAATTTGGGGGGTGCTCCATTTGAGTCAATATTGAGGAAGGAGTGGTGGCTGATGAAAGCCACATGCTTGCCTCCAAACTTGTCCTTGTGATTCCCAAACTACAATCTACCTGAAATGAACACAGACCTTTTCACTGGTTATTGCCTCCAACAAGTCTCTTCATCTCCCTGCCTCTGATTGGCTGGCAGCTTCCTGCAAGTGAGACCTCCTTGTTATACCACCAGATGGACAAAGAATCTGGTTCCTCGCTGGACCTTGATCTGCTGGGCTTTCTCATTGCTGGGGCAGAGAATTACCCACAGTCAAAGATTCCCAGATTACACTCAGCGCTAAGAAAAAAAATTAAACCACAGCCATTATTTACCTGGGGCAGCAGGTTTTACAAATGGGAATATCCCCAGGAATGGGGTCATTGGTCACCCTACTGTAGGTTAATAATACTGAGTACAATTGCAATGGACCTAACACTGTCTTTGATCAAACACAGTTTGAGGCTTTCCTGTGACTCATTACCAGCGAACAAAAGTCCATTTACTGAAACAGCCATTAGCTTTGTAGCCCAATTGTTTGAAGGCTACACTGCTACACCAGCCCAACTTAAACCCTTTCTCCACTTGACACTGTCAGTGGTACTGCATGTGTAACATGACAGGATGGCTGCAGGTGGCTACCAGCCAGACTTCAGGTACACGCACAGAGCTGAGCTACTGCAGGACAGTGCTGCAGGCAGGAGGTTGAGGAACCTTCTCACAGAAGGAGAGGAATGGGAGAAAATAATCTAACCTTTCTGCTCTTCAAAACTCCAAGCTGCTTCTTTCTGGAGGTGTTAATGGAAGTCTGGAACACTTTACTAAACTGTTCGCTGTGCTGCAGACAGTATCTGCAATCCCAATTTACACAGGGCAGGAGGGAGGAGTCCACCCTTCACACAATATAGGGTTATGCTATTCACCTTAAAATGACATTTAAAATTCTCCTTTGAGCTTGTTAACTAACTTCATATATGCATCACGTGCTTGAAAGATATGACAGTTCTATCGGCGTGATGCACATTCGAGTTCAACAGTTGATTTAAACAATCAATACCTTCAAGTGGAGACTAAATGTATGTACAAGATATTCTAGCCTGTCAGTGTCCAGCTGGTCCCACTTCCATCTGAGCACCCATCACTTATTCAATCATCAATTGTTTCCACATCTACTTTATTCAGTTAATTAAAATTGTTGACATGTGTACATGTTTCTGTATGTATATCTGTGTGTGTGTCTATGTGTTTACGTGTATGTGTATTTGTGTGTGTATTTGTATGTATGTATATGTGCATTTGTGTGTGTGTTTCTGTGTGTCTGTGTATATTGGTCTGGGTTGAATTTCCCCATATTTTAGCTAAATGCCATTTTCATCAGATTTCGCAGAAGGTTACTCTCCACGGGGCCCTAGTGCATTTGCTCACGCGATTGTCCCAAACTCACCTCATTAATTATCTACCACATCCTTACAGTGCCCTCTCATTCAACCCCACTCCATTTCTCCACAGCAATAGCAAAGTGACAGGGGACAAAGGGCTCTGAGCTCACACTGGATGCCCTTTGCTCACACAGGAGACAGGCAGTGTCAGGAAGCATGCAGCTAGAGGATGGGACACGTACAGTTCTCCAGACAATGCCACTCAGGGCGCTCTAGAGGTAGCCAGGCCTTTCCCATCCGTGCTGCCTCCCACACTGCTGTTGGAGTTCAGACCGAGGAAGGTGCCCCTGACAAAGACACATTCTGCGTGTCTGGGCCCTCGAGACAGAAATGCCTCCAGGGTCACCCAATCAAACCTTCAAGATCCATGAGCTCCATGGTTAGGTAGACTCCCTGCACTCCAGCGGCATAACCTGAGAATGCACTGAGGCATCGTGGGAGGGAAAGAAAGAAGCAAATCTTCTGAGGGTACAAAGGTGGCATGGGTAGGAGATTGATGCCAGTAAATTTCTACCTTAGTTAATATATGTTCACGTTTCACCATCAGCAGTGTATGTGTGAGACTCTTTGTCTAGCTGCAACCATGACATTGAAGATTCAGAGAACTACCCATGCTTAGTGTTACAGGATGTTCCATGGTCCAAGATATGAAGCCTGAAGTTCCTGTGCCATGCAGGCAATGGTTGAATCACAAGTTACAGCTACTTTGACAACTAGGCTCTATCTTTCCAAATAGAAAAACGTTGCTGTTGCATCATAGCATTAGTGGGATTCAGTTGCTATCTTGCAATGATAGGTCAGAAGTGCTTGGGGCAAGGATTTGGACTCACAATGATGCCTATTGTTCACAAAGCATGTAATGCTCGCAGGTGTGTTTCAGCTTCAGTGCAGGAGTCCAGTATGAAGCACACACCCTGCTCACTTTAGGTGTGATCACAACCATTTATGCTTTCATTCTATGCTCGTTATTCACAGCAGGCCGAAAAGCAACAGCAGTCACTCCTCAAGCAGCAAGTCTCAGGCTCCATCTCTCTGTTCTGGTGAACCCCAAACATAAACATCCCCTACTTCCTATCGTACCTATCAACATCATAGGCTCTTCACTTCCCAAGTCCACACCCAATCCATCTATCAGAGTTTTCATCCCCCCACTTTACACCCTACCTGTTCCCAAAACTGCAGTATAGCATTGCAGAAACACATTGAAAGTGAACTGGAGATGTGCCATGAGGGTACAGAGAGGCTGGCATGTATTGAATGCTATTACTACCATTAGAACAGAATCACAGAAACCCTGCAGTCTGGAGACAGGCCATTCGGCCCAACAAGTCCACACCGACCCTCCGAAGAGTAACCCTCCCAGACACATTCCCCTATTACTCTACATTTACCCCTAACTTATGCACCTAACCTACACATCCCTGAACATTACGGGCAATTTAGCATGGCCAATTCACTTAACCTGCACATCTTTGGATTGTGGGAGGAAACCGGAGCACCCGGAGGAAATCCACGCAGACACGGGGAGAATATGCAAACTTCACACAGTTACCGGAGGCTGGAATCCAACCTGGGTCCCTGGCGCTGTGAGGCAGCAGTGCTAACCACTGAGCCACCATGCTGCCCGTTAGGTAGTAATCAGCATGATAATGAGTAGCAATCTCTATTAATGAGTAATAAACCCTATTATTAGGCCTCTTGTTGCTCACTAACAAGAATCTCATCTTGCATCTGAAACTCTGTTGGAGACAGTAACTTCTTGGTCTTGAGAAGGGCCTCACTTGATTTCTCACATGATTCTCCCAAATATCTCACCATGACCATCATCATTCATGGTATGGGAAGATTCCAACCTCTGCGTTTGTCTGTCTACATGTATCGGAGTGTGTCTGAGTGTCTCAGTGTGTCTATGTGTGTGTTTGTGTGTCAGTGTGTTACCTTGTATGTCTATATGGGTATGTGTGTTTGTATGTCTCTGTACATCCATGCGTGTCTGTCTATGGGTCCATGTGAGTCTACGTTTTTATGTGTGCCTGTGTGTGCGTTGGCAATCATCTTACATTAAAGTCAGCAGCTATTTTCCACCGTCAATAGCTTCGAGCTTGTGAATGTGAGTCAAAGGTCAAGAATGTCAGAACTCCCAAGTTAGTCCACACAGCCAGAGGCTCTTACCAAGTAAGCACCAACTTGATTCAGAGTCATGTTCGTTCCTCAGGGATTATGATCAGCAGTGCAGGTGCAGAGATTGAATACTGTGCCTGTGACTGGGAAGTTGGATCTCGATCAGTAATGCAAATCTTAGATCATTAATACAAACAGGGAGGATGTTGTGAACAATCCTTAGGTTAACACAAGTGGGTGGGCTGGTAGGGAGTAAAGGCTCCAACTCTGACCAATGGTCTAGACTCCCAGAGAGATGAGAATGTCAAGATACATATAACTCTCCACTCATAGTCTCGAATGTTACAGTCATCCGTCACTACGGTACATCAGTTATGTTGCACTGTGTTTTACATTGTCAAATATCACCCTGAATAATTTCTTTTTCCTGGCTTAGATTGTTTTTTTTTTAGGTTTTTTTCCACACCCTACAGTGTGGAAACAGGCCCTTCAGCCCAAATAGTCCACACCGACCCTCCGAAAAGGAACCCACCCACACCCATTTCACCCTGAATAATGCACCTAACACTTTGGGCAATTTGCCATGGTCAATTCACCTGACCTGCACATCTTCGGACTGTGGGAGGAAACCCACGCAGACACAGGGAGAATGTACAAACTCCACACAGTCACCCGAGGCCGAGATTCAACCTAGGACCCTGGTGCTGTGAGGCAGCAGTGCTAACCACTGAGGCACCGTGCCAGTAATTTCAATTTTCTATTTAAAAATGTGACAAAAAGATTTTGGAATTAGAATAAGGGCAGCTTTCTTCTCCAAGTTAAAGTATCATATTTCAGTTTGCCTGTAGGTGTTGATATCATAGCTTGGATATAAGAGGGAAACTCCTCCTCTCCTGGTTGTTTGGATTGTTACCATGGAGCTGTGGTGTACAGTTGCTCTTTTGTTAGCAGCTTTCCATGTGTGCATTTGTCAAAGAGTTTGTCTCCAAGCCAATATAATTGCAGTTGTTTTAAGGCAGACGAGGGAATGTTTTCTCATCGTCCGGCGATGAGAATATTCACTTGCAATAGCATCATTGCAACCCTGGCCTAGAACTTGGAAGAAGCAAAGAGCTTGTGCCAAAAGAAGCTTAATGCCATGTTCACCTCCTGTGCACTGGTGCCAGTCAGTCCTTCAGATTCAGAAAGGGTAAAAATTGCAGGAATGGGAATGGTCTGAATTGATCTGAACCTCATTCTCAGGGATGAACGTCCTTTTTAATTGGCTGCAGACATGGCTCCACTTAGTAAAGTAGCAGTGGCATTTTATTTGGAAGGAAAAATGACCTCCATTCAACTGATGGGCAAGATAATAATGAAGCTTTTCGAACTAACAGATTTAGAGTTGAATGTTCCTTCTCTGTAGCTGACTTCTTGGGACACCAGGCATGCTTTTCCCAGAGGTGCCCATTGCATCTCTGGGACCACCATGCTATACGGAATGATGGGTGATCTGAAGAGGGCCAGAGCCCCTAAAGTGAGGGGCAACTGGTAAAGCCCATTGAGGGAACTGACTTGAATAGATGAGAGGGCAGGTGAAGATGGGGTCGCCATGCTGCTAAAGGTGATTGGCAGCTGATCCTTTACACTTTGTGGTTCCTCCTACCCTAAAACCACGAGCAATAGGAACAGGAGTAGACCATTCAGCCCCTTGAGCTTGCTCTGCTATTCAGTAGGATCAAGGCTGATTGGACTGCTCATGTCCACTTTCCTGTAATTTTTCCCATAACTCTTAATTCCACTGCTGATCAAGAATCTCACTCAGCCTTAAACATATGCAAGGACTCTGCCCTCACAGCTCACTGTGGCATGTGGTTCCAAAGACTTACAACCCTCTGAGAAGAGATTCCGCATCATCTCAATTTTAAATTGGTGCCCCTTTATTCTGATACTCTGCCCTCTGATCCTCGACTCTCCAATGGGGAGGAATCATTCTCTCAGCATTTATCCTGTCAAGCTCCTGATGAATTCTCACCTCTCACCCCTTTAAACTCCAATGAGTCAAGTCTCAGAGTGTTTAACTTTGCTCATAAGATAATCCCTCCATACCAAGGATCACCCAACTGAACCTTCACTGACCTACCAATAGAATAAAGTCTTTCCTTAGATAAGGAGTCCTTCACCTATTAGTAAAGGCAGGAATAGAAACAGGAGTAGCATGGAAACAGCCAGTCCATGCTGACCATGTTCCCAAGCTGAACTAGTCCCACGGCCAACGTTTGGCCCATATCCCTCCAAACGTTAGGTAAAAGAAAAGGTTGCCCCTTGTTTCCTTTTTAAATCTTTCTCCTCTCATCTTAAAAATATGCCTCCTCGTTTTGAACTCCCCTACCCTAGGGAAAAGGCCTTTGTCACTCACCTTATCTAAGCCCCTCATGATTTTATGAACCCCCATAAGGTCACCCCTCAACCTCCAGTGCTCCAGTGCAAGAAGCTCCAGCCTTTCCCATTTATTCTTACACCCTAAACCCTCCATTCCTGGCCAATCCTGGTAAATCATTCCTGAACCCTCTTCAGCTTCATGACATCCTTCCTATAACAGGACAACCAGAACTACACACAGTACTCCAGAAAAGTACTCACCAATGTCCTGTACAACCTCAACATGATGTTTCAACTCCTCTATGCAAAGGTCGAGCAACGAAGACAGACGTGTCAACTGCCTTCTTAACCACGCTGTCTACCTGTGATGCACATTTCAAGGAATTATGTGCCTGAACCCTCGGCAGATACGCGGCTTCAGCACTCTCCTCCCATTTTCCTTGATTCTCTGAGAGACCAAAAATCTGTCCAGCCCAGCTTTGAATGAATATATTCAATGGTGGAGCAGCCACAGTCCTCTGCAGTGTAGCATTCCAAAGGTCTCCAACCTTCAGAGTTTTCCTATGCTCAGTCCTCAATGATGGGCCCTTAATCATGAGACTGTGCCCCTGTGACATTTCAGCTCTGTGCTAGAGCTGTTCTGAGGGTTGTTAAAAGTTGGCTGTTAAAGGAACCCACTTCGTGGGAACCCCAAAGCAGTTTTGCTCATCCCCTGAGTGAATGAATTGCACATTAAGGCATGATCCCAGAGGAGATTGGGCAACATCCCTACTCATGACCTCCTCAGCTACCTTAGTCAGCTTCCCACTGATGCTAGTCAGATTGTTATCAGCATTATTATCATTATCATCATTTGTTAGAGGAAGGATATTATTAAGCTGGAAAGGATTCAGAAGAGATTTGCCAGGATGTTGCTGGGACGGTGTGAGTTATAGAGGGGAGGTTGGATAGACTGGGGCTTTTTTGCCACTAGACCGTAGAAGATTAAGGGATAACCCTTATAGAGATTTTAAAAATTATGAGAGGTGCAAATAAGGTAAATGTCAAGTATCTTTTCCCTGGGGTGAGGGATTTCAAGACTAGGGGGCTGTTTTTTTTAGGTGAGAGGAGAAATTTTTAAAAAGAAAATTGGGGGCAGTTTTTTTTTCAGAGAATTATTTACGTGTGGAATGAACTTCCAGAGGAAGTGGTGGATGCGGTACAGTTATAATGTTTAAAAGACATTTGGATAAGTACATGAATAAAAAATGTTTGGAAGGATATGGGTGAAACGCAGGCAGGTGGGACTAATTTAGTTTGGGAACATGGTTCGGCATGGACTGTATGAACTTTCCATGCTGTATGAATTCTCCGTGCTGTATGAACTCTCCGTGCTGTATGAACTCTCCATGCTGTATGAACTTTCCATGCTGTATGAGCTCTCCATGCTGTAGGAAAACTCCGTGCTGTATGAATTCACCGTACTGTATGAACTCCCCGTGCAATATGAATTCTCCGTGCTGTTTGAACTCTCCGTGCTGTATGAATTCTCCATGCTATATGAATTCTCCGTGCTGTATGA
>NC_057739.1:30358279-30370104 GCF_004010195.1 Chiloscyllium plagiosum | reverse complement strand
AGTGGGTTTGTGGGCGCCAGCATGACAGCGACGGAGTGAGGGAGAGCGGTTCAAGGTGACAGTGATGGAGTGATTTCAAGAATTATGGTGTTATGATAACGGAGTGAGTGTGAAGGGGTCAGGGGCAGTGACTGAGTGAGTGAAACGGTCTCAGCATGATGATGATACAGTCAGATTGCGAGGGGGTCAAGTTGACGGTGAAAGAGTGAGTGTTGCTGTGGTATAATCACTCAACGTTGTGCAAAAATTTGCAAGGAGACGGAGAAGGTCTTTCATGATATTAAACTTTAATCTTGCAAAATCAAAGCTGTGGCAGCCATAAAAATGCCTTCCCTAACTGCCCACAATGTATTTGTTCACCTAGAATTTGTACAATTTGTTGGTACCGCGCTTTACGGATAACATTGACATAGCAAAACATGCTGGATTGCTTTATCTTTCTAAACTAATGATCGTCTGCCATACTGGTTCACTCAATCAAACTTAACCTACCATATTACAGTAGCAGCATCTTCAGCGTGAGCTCATCTGAGGGGGTCAGGGTGACGGTGATGGAGTAAATGTGAGAGGGTCGGTATGACGGTGATGGTTTGAGTGTGAGAGGGTCGGTGTGACGGTGATGGAGTGAGTATGAAGGGTTCAGGGTGACGGTGATGGAGTGATTGTGAGTGGTTCGGGGTGATAATGATGGAGTGAGTGTGAGGTTGTCAGTGTGACAGTGATGGAGTGAGTGTAAGGGGGTCAAGATGACAATGATGGAGTGAGTGTGAGGGGGTCAGGGGAACCGTGATGGAGGAGTGTGATGGGATCAGGGTGACGGTGATTGAGTGAGGATCAGTGGGTCAGGCTGACGGTGATGCAGTGAGCGTGAGGGGGTCAGGGTGACAGTGATGCAGTGAGTGTGAGAGGGTCAGGGTGACGGTGATGGAGTGAGCGTGACGGGGTCCGGGTGACGGTGATGGAGTGAGCGTGAGGGGTTCAGGCTGACGGTGATGGTGTGAGTGTAACGGGTCAAGCTGTCGGTCATGGAGTGAGTGTGATGGGGTCAGTGTGACGGTGATGGAGTGAGTGTGCGAGGGTCGGTGTGTCAGTGATAGAGTGAGTGTGAGGGGGTCGGTGTGTCGGTGTTGGAGTGAGTGTGAGGGAGTCAGGATGAAGGTGACAGAGTGAGTGTGAGGGGTCAGTGTGACAGTGATGCAGGAGTGTGAGGGTGTGAGGGGGTCAAGGTGACGGTGACAGAGTGAGTGTGAGGGGATCAGTGTGACAGTGATGCAGTGAGCATGAGGGGGTCAGGTGACAATGATGGAGTGTGCGTGACGGGGTCAGGGTGACGCTGAAGGAATGAGTGTGAGGGGATTAGTGTGACGGTGATGTAGTGAGTGTGAGAGGGTCAGGGTGACGGTGATGGAGTGAGCGTGACGGGGCCCGGGTGATGGTGATGGAGTGAATGTGAGGGGTTCAGGCTGACGGTGATGGAGTGAGTGTAACGGGTCAGGCTGTCGGTCATGGAGTGAGTGTGATGGGGTCAGTATGGCAGTGATGGAGTGAGTGTGCGAGGGGCGGTGTGTCAGTGATAGAGTGAGTGTACGAGGGGATCAGGATGACGGTGACAGAGTGAGTGTGAGGAGGTGAGTGAGACGGTGATGGAGTGAGTATCAGTGTGTCAGGCTGACCGTAATGGAGTGAGTGTGAGGCGGTCAGTGTGACGTTGATGGAGTGAGTGTTAGTAGGTCACGCTGACCGTAATGGAGTGAGTGTGAAGGGCTCACGGTGAAGAAGATGGAGCGAGTGTGAGGGTGACGGGGTGATGCTGATGGAGTGAGTGTGACGGGGTCAGGGTGACGCTGGAGGAGTGAGTGTCAGTGTGAATGTGATCGCGTGAGTGTGAGGGTGTCAGGGTGACAGTGATGGAGTGAGTGTGAGGGGGTCAGGGTGACTGTGATGGAGTGAGTGTGAGGGTATCAGTGTGACGATGAAGAAGTGCGGGTGTGGGGTTCACAGTGACGGTGATGGAGTGAGTATGAGGCGGTCAGGGTGACCGTGATGGAGTGAGTGTGACTGGGTCATGGTGACGGTGACGGGATGATTGTGAGAGGTTAAGGGTGACGGTGATGGAGTGAGAGTGAGGGGGAAAGGGTGGCATTGATGGAGTGAGTGTGAGGGGATCAGTGTTAGAGTGATGGAGTGAGTGTGAGCGTGTCAGGGTGACGGTGATGGAGTGAGTGTGAGAGGGTCTGGGTGACGGGTGATGGAGTGAGTGTGAGGGGGTCAGGGTGATGCTGAAGGAATGAGTGTGAGGGGATCAGTGTGCCGGTGATGTAGTGAGTTTGAGGGGGTCAGGGTGACGGTGATGGAGTGAGTGTGAGGGGGTCGGAGTGTCGGTGATGTAGTGAGTTTGAGGGGGTCAGGGTGACGGTGATGGAGTGAGTGTGAGGGGGTCGGAGTGTCAGTAATGGAGTGAGTGTCAGACGGTCTATATGACGGTGATGGAGTGAGTGTGAGGGGTTCAGGGTGACCGTGATGTAATGATTGTGAGGGGGTCGGGGTGATGGTGATGGAGTGAGTGTCAGGGGGTAAGTGTGACCGTGATGGAGTGAGTGTGAGGAGGTCAGGATGACAGTGATGGAGTGAGTGTTATAGGGTCAGGGAGGTGGTGATGGAGTGAGTGTGAAGGGGTCAGGGTGACGGTGATGGAGCAAACGTGAAGGGGTCAGTGTGACGGTGATGGAGTGAGTGTGAGTCTGTCCGGCTGACGGATATGGAGTGGGTGTGAGGGGATCAGTGTGAAGGTGATGGAGTGAGTGTGAGAGGGTCAGGGTGACGGTGAAGCAGTGAGTGTGAGGTTGGTCAGTATGACCGTGATGGAGTGAGTATGAGGGGGTCACGGTGAAGACAATGGAGCGAGTGTGATGGTGACGGGGTGATGGTGATGGAGTGAGTGTGAGTGGGCCAGGGTGACGCTGGATGAGTGCGTGTGAGGGGATCAGTGTAACGGTGAGCGAGTAAGTGTGAGGGGATCAGTGTGACGGTGATGTAGTGAGCATGAAGGGGTCAGGATGACGGTGATGGAGTGAGTCTGAGAGGGTCGGTGTGACGGCGATGGAGTGAGTGTGAGGGGTTCGTTGTGACGGTGATGGAGTGGGTGAGAGGGGGTCAGGGTGACGCTGAAGGAATGACTGTGAGGCGATCAGTGTGCCGGTGATGTAGTGAGCTTGAGGGGGTCAGGGTGACGGTGATGGAGTGAGCGTGACGGGGTCAGGGTGACAGTGTTGGAGTGAGTGTGAGGGGTTGTGGGTGATGGTGATGGAGTGAGTGTGAGTGGGCCAGGGTGATGCTGGATGAGTGCGTGTGAGGGGATCAGTGTAACGGTGAGTGAGTAAGTGTGAGGGGATCAGTGTGACGACGGTGATGGAGTGAGTGAGGGGGGGTTCAGGGTAACGGTGATGTAGTGATTGTGAGCGGATCAGTGTGAAGGTGATGGAGTGAGTGTGAGAGGGTCAGGGTGACGGTGAAGCAGTAAGTGTGAGGGTGGTCAGTGTGGCGGTGATGGAGTGAGTGTGAAATTGTCGGGTTGACGGTGTTGGAGTGAGTGTGAGGAGGTCAGTGTGAAGGGGTCAGTGTGACGGTGATGGAGAGAGTGCGAGGGGGTCAGGGTTATGGTGATGGAATGATTGAAAGTGTGTCAGGGCAACAGTGACAGAGTGGGTGTGACGGTGTCAGTGTGACGGTGATGGAATGAGTATGAGGGGACCAGTGTGATAGTGTTGGAGTGAATGTGGGGGGTGTCAGGGTGACAGTGATGGAATGATTGTGAGGGGATCACTGTGACGGTGATGGAGTAAGTGTGAATGGGTCAGTGTGACTGTGATCGCGTGAGTGTGAGGGATTCAGGGTGACAGTGATGGAGTGAGTGTGAGAGTGTCAGTGTGATGCTGATGGAGTGAGTGTGTGAGAGTCTGGGTGACAGTGATGGAATGAGTGTGAGGGGGTCAGGATGTTGGTCAATGAGTGAGTGTGATGGGATCAGGGTGGCAGTGATGGAGTGAGTGTGAGGGTGTCAGGGTGACGATGATGGAGTGAGTGTGAGGTGGTCACGGTGACGGTGATGGAGCGAGTATGCTGGGGTCAGGGTGACGGTGATGGAGTGGACGGTGATCGAGTGAGTGTGAGTGTGTCAGGGTGACGGTGATGGCGTGAGTGTGAGAAGATCTGCATGATGGTGTTTGAGTGAGTGTGAAGGGGTCAGGGTGACGCTGATGGAGTGAGTGTGAGGGGGTCAGAGTGATGGTGATGGAGTGAGTGTGAGTGTGTCAGGTTGATGGTGATGGAGTGAGTGTGAGAGGGTCAGGGTGACGGTGATGGGGCGAGTAATTATGATGGTGTAAGAGTGACGGTGATGGAGTGTGTGTGAGGGTGTAAGGATGACGATGATGGAGTGAGTGTGAGGGGTTCAGGGTGAAAGTGATGGAGTGAGTGTGAGGGATTCAGCGTGCAGGGATAGAGCGAGTGTGTGCGGGTCAGGGTGACGTTGATGGAGTGAGTGTGAGGGGGTCAGCATGACAGTGATTTAGTGAGTGGGACGGGGTCCGTTTGCTGGTGATGGAGCGAGTGTGAGGGGGTCAGGGTGAAGGTGATGGAGTGAGTGTGAGGCTGTCCGGATGACGGTGTTGGAGTCCGTGTGAGGGAGTCAGGTTGACGCTGATGAAGTGTGTGTCAGTGGGTCAGTGTGACAGTGATGGAGTGAGTGTGAGAGAGTCTGGGTGACCGTATTGGAGTGAATGTGAGAGGGTCAGCGTGACGGTGATGGAGTGAGTTTGAAGGGGTCATAGTGATGGTGATGGAGTGAGTCTGAGGGGGCCAGGGTTACGGTGTTGGAGTGAATGTCAGGGGGTCAGGGTAAGAGTGATGGAGTGAGTGTGAGGGAGTCAGGGTGACGGTGATAGAATGAGTGTGAGGGGGTCAGTGTGACAGTGATGGAGTGAGTGTGAGGGGGTCAGTGCGACGTTGATGGAATTGGTGTGAGGGTTTCTGTGTGATGGTGCTGCAGTAAGTGTGACTGGGTGATGGAGTGAGTCTGAGGCGGCAAGGGTTGCGGTGGTGGTGTGAATGTCAGGTGGTCAGGGTAAGGGTGATGGAGTGAGTGTGTGGGAGTCAGGGCGACGGCGATGGAATGAATGTGAGGACTCAGTATGACGAAAATGGAGTGAGGGAGTCATGGTGACGGTGATGGAGTGAGTGAGAGGCTGTAAGGGTCACGGTGATGTAGTGAGTGTGAGGGCATCAGGGTGACAGTGATGGAGTGAGTGTGTTGGGGTCAGGGTGATGGCGATTGAGTGAGGGTGAAGGTTTATGGGTGACGGTGATGGAGTGTGTTTGAGGGGATAAGGGTGACGGTAATGGAGTGAGTGTAAGTTTTTCAGGGTTAAAGTGATGGAGTGAGTGTGAGGGTGTCAGGGTGACGGTGGTGGAGTGAGTGTAAAGGGGTCAGTGTGCAAGTGATATAGTGAGTGTGAGGGGATCAGTGTGATGGTGATGGAGTCCGTGTGAGGTTGACCGGTTGACTGTCGTGGAGTGAGTGTGAGGGGAATAGTGTGATGGTGATGGAGTGAGTGTGAGGAGTCAGCGTGGCGGTGATGGAGTGTGTGTGAGAGGGTCAGGCTGACGGTGATGGAGTGACTGTGAAGGGGTCAGCATGACGGTGATGGAGTGAGAGTGAGGGGGTCAGCGTGACGGTGATGGAGTGAGTGTGAGATGTTCTGTTTGACGGTGACGGAACGAGTGTGAATGGGTCAGGGTGAAAGTGATGGAGTGAGTGTGAGGCTGTCAGGGTGATGGTGATGGAGTGAGTGTGAAGGGTTCAGGGTGACGGTGATGGAGTGAGTGTGAGGGGGTCAGTGTGACCGTGATGGAGTGAGTGTGAGGGGGTCAGGGTGATGGTGATGGGGTGAGTGTGAGCAGGTCAGGATTACTGTGAAGGAGTGAGTGTGAGGGGATGGAGTGAATGTCAGAGGGTCAGTATAACGGTGATGGAGTAAATGTGTGGGAGTCAGGGTGATGGTGATGTAGTGAGTTTGAGGGCTCAGTGTGACAGTGATGGAGTGAGTGTGTGGGAGTCAGGGTGAGTGTGATGGAGTGAGTGTGTGGGAGTCAGGGTGACAGTGGTCGAATGAGTGTGAGGGGGTCAAGGCGGTGGTGATGGAGTGAGTGTGGGGGCGTGTCAGGGTGACGGTGATTGAGTGAGTGTGTCAGGGTGACGGTAATAGAGTGGGTGTGAGGGGCTCAATGTGACGGTGATGGAGTGAGTGTGAGGAGATGAATGTGACGGTGATTGTGTGAGGGTGGACGGGCCAGTGTGACTGTGATGGCATGAGTGTGAGGGGATCAGTGTGATGGCGATGGAGTGAGTGTGAAGGGGTCAGGGTGACTGTGATGGAGTGATTATGTGGCGGTAATAGTGAAGGTGATGGAGTGAGTGTGCAGGGGTCATAGCGACGGTGACGGGATGAATGTGAGAGGTTAAGGGTGACGGTGATGGAGTGAGTGTGAGGGGGTCAGGGTGACTGTGATGGAGTGAAGTATGAGGAGGTCAGGGTGACATTGATGGAGTGGGTGTGAGGGGATTAGTTTGACAGTGATGGAGCGAGTGTGAGGGGTTCAGGGTGACGGTGATAGAGTGAGTGTGAAAGGGTCAGTGTGGCGGTGATGGAGTGGGTTTGTGGCGGTAAGGGTGAAGGTGATGGAGTGAGTGTGATGGGATCAGGGCTACGGTGATGGATGGAGTGTGAGGGGGTCAGTGTGAGGGTGATGGAGTGAATGTAATAGGGTCAGTGTGACAGTGATAGAGTGAGTGTGAGAGGATCAGTGTTACGGTGATGAAGTGAGTGTGAGGGTTTCAGGGTGACAGTGATGGAGTAAGTCTGAGGGGATCAGGTTGACGGTGAAGGAGTGAGTGTGAGGGGGTCAGTGTTACAGTGATGGAGTGAGTGTGACAGTGATAGAGTGAGTGTGAGGGGGTCAGGGTGACGATGACGTAGTGAGTGTGAGAGGATCAGTGTGATGGTGTTGGAGTGAGTGTGTGGGGGTCAGCGTGACGGTGACGGAGTGAGTGTGATGGGATCACTGTGACAGTGATGGAGTGAGTCTGAGGGGATCAGGTTGACTGTGAAGGATTGAGTGTGAGGGGGTCAGTGTGACAGTGATGGAGTCAGTGTGAGGGGGTCAGTGTGACAGTGATGACGTGAGTGTAAGTGTTTCAGGATGACGGTGATGGAGTGAGTCTGAGGGGATCAGGGTGACAGTGAAGGAGTGAGAGTGAGGGGGTCAGGTTGACGGTGATGGAGTGACTGTGTTGCGGTAAGCGTGAAGGTGATGGAGTGAGTGTGAGGGGTTCACGGTGATGGTGATGGAGCGTTTGTGAGCGGGTCAGGGTGATGGTGATGCAGTGAGTCTGAGAGGGTCAGGGTGATGGTGTTGGAGTGAGAGTGAGGGTGTCAGGTTGACGGTGATGGAGTGAGTGTGTGGCTGTAAGCATGAAGGTGATGGATTGAGTGTGAGGGGATCATGGTGACGGTGACGGAATGATTGTGAGAAGTTAAGGGTGACGGTGATGGAGTAAGTGTGAAGGGGTCAGGGTGATGGTGATGGAGTGAATGTAAGAGGGTCAGTGTGGCAGTGATAGAGTAAGTGTGAGATGATCAGAGTGACGGTGAAGGAGTGAGTGTGAGGTTGACCGGTTGACGGTCTTTTAGTGAATGTGAGGGCATTAGTGAGTCGGTGATGGAGTGAATGTGAGTGGGTCAGGGTGATGGTGATGGAGTGATTGTGAGGGTGTCAGGGTGACAGTGATAGAGTGAGTGTAGGAGGATCAGTGTGACACTGATGGAGTGAGTGTGAGGGGATCAGTGTTATGGTGCTGGAGTGAGTGTCGGGGTGTCAGGGTGATGCTGACGGAGTGAGTGTGAGGGAATCCCTGTGACGGTTATGGAGTGAGTGTGAAGGGGTCAGGGTGACTGTGATCGCTGGAGTGTGAGGGGGTCAGGGTGACGGTGAATGAGTGAGTTTGAGGGGGTCAGGGTGACGGTGATGGAGTGAGTATGAGGCGGTCAGGGTAACTGTGATGGAGTGAGTGTGAAGGGATTATTTTGACGGTAATGGGATGATTGTGAGAGGTTAAGGGTGACAGTGATGGAGTGAGTGTGAGGGGATCAGTGTGACGGTGATGGAGTGAATGTGAGGGGGTCTGGGCTACGGTGGTGGAGTGAGTGTGCGGGGATCAGTGTGACGGTAATGGAGTGAATGTGAGGGGGTCTGGGCTACGCTGGTGGAGTGAGTGTGACAGGGTCAGCATGGTGGTAATGGAGTGAGTGTGAGGCGGTCAGGGTGATGGTGATGGAGTGAGTGTGAGTGGGTCAGGTGACGGTGATGGAGTAAGTGTGAGGGGGTCTGGGCGACGGTGGTGGAGTTAGTATGAGTGGGTCAGGGTGATGGTGACGGAGAGAGTGTGAGGGGTCAGGGTGACGTTGATGGTTTGAGTGTGAGGAGGTCTGGGCGACGGCGATGGAGTGAATGTGAGGGGATCAGTGTGATGGTGATGGATTAAGTGAGAGGGTGTCAGGGTGACTGTGATGGAGTGAGTGTGAGGGTGGCAGCGTGATAGTGATGGAGCGAGTGTGAGGGGGACGGTGACGGTGATGGAGCAAGTGTGAGGGGCTCAGGGTGAATGTGATGTAGTGAGTGTGAGGTGTTCAGGGTGACGATGATGGAGTGAGTGTGAGGGGGTCACGATGACGGTGATGGAGCGAGTGTGAGTGGGTCAGGTTGACGATGATGGAGTGAGTGTGAGGGGGTCACGGTGACGGTGATGGAGCAACTGTGACGGGGTCAGGGTGAGTGTGATATAGTGAGTGTGAGGTGTTCAGGGTGACATAGTTGGAATGAGTGTGAGGGTGACGGTGAAGGAGTGAGTGTGAGTGTGTCAGGAAGACAGTGATGGTGTGATGTGTGGGGGTCTGGGTGACGGTGATCGAGTGAGTATGAGAGGATCAGGGTGAATTTGATGCAGTGTGAGGGGGTCATGATGTCCGTGAGTGAGTGAGTGTGAGGGGCTCAGCGTGGCAGTGATGGAGTGATGTGAGGTGGCCATGGTGTTGGTGATGGAGTGAGTGTGAGGGGGTCATGGTGACGGTGATGGAGTGAGTGTGAGCGGGTCAAGATGACGGTGATGGAGTGAATGTGAGTTTTCAGGGTGACGGTGATTGAGTGAGTGTGAGAGGATCAGTATGAAATTGATGGAGTGAGTGTGAAAGGGTAAGTATTATGGTGATGCAGTGAGTGCGAGTGGGTCAGGGTAACGGTGAGGGAGTGAGTGTGAGGTTGTCGGGTGACAGTGATGGAGGGAGTGTGAGGGGGTCAGGGTGACGGTGATGGAGTGAGTGTGAGGGTTTCATAGTGACGGTGATGGAGTGAATTTGAGAGGGCCAGGGTGACAGTGATAGATTGAGATTGAGGGCGTCAGGGTGACGGTGATGGAGTGAGTGTGTGGCGGTTAGCGTGAAGGAGATGGAGTGATTGTGAAGGGGTAATGGTGATGGTGACGGGATGATTGTGTGAAGTTAAAGATGACAGTGATGGAGTGAGTGTGAGGGGGTCAAGGTGATGGTGATGGAGTGAGTGTGGTGGGATGAGTGTGATGGTGATGGGGTGAGGGTGAGGATGTCAGGATGATGGTGATGGAGTGAGTGTTAGGGGTTGAGTGTGACGGTGATGAAGTGAGGATGAGGGGATCAGTGTGCTGGTGTTGGAATGAGTGTGAGGCGATCAGGGTGACAGTCTTTTAGTGAATGTGAGGGCATTAATGAGTCGGTGATGGAGTGAATGTGAGTGGGTCAGAGTGATGGTGATGGAGTGAGTATAAGAGGATCAGTGTGACAGTGATGAAGTGAATGTGAGGGGATCAGTGTTATGGTGCCGGAGTGAGTGTCGGGGTGTCAGGGTGATGTTGATGGAGTGAGTGTGAGGGAATCCCTGTGACGGTTATGGAGTGAGTGTGAAGGGGTCAGGGTGACTCTGATCGCTGGAGTGTGAGGGGGCCAGAATGACAGTGGTGGAGTGAGTGTGAGGGGTCAGTGTGATGGTGATGGAGTTAAAGTGAGGTGTTCATTGTGACGGTGATGGAACGAGTGTGACGGGGTCAGGGTGACGGTGATGGAGTGAGCGTGAGGGTGTCAGGGTGACGGTGATGGAGTGAGTATGAGGTGGTCAGGGTGACTGTGATGGAGTGAGTGTGGAGGGATTATTTTGACGGTAATGGGATGATTGTGAGAGGTTAAAGGTGACGGTCATGGAGTGAGGGTGAGGGGGTCAGGATGACATTGACGGAGTGAGTGTGAGGGGATCAGTGTGGAAGTGATGGTGTGTGTTAGGGTGTCAGGGGGACAGTGATGGAGTGAGTGTGAGTGTGTCAGGGTGACAATGGTTGAGTGAGTGTAAGGGGGTCAGCGTAAAAGTGATGGAGTGAGTGTGAGGGGATCAGTGTGATGCTGATGGCGTGAGTGTGAATCGGTCAGCGTTGCGGTGATAGAGTGAATGTGAGGGGGTCAGGTTGACGGTGATGGAGTGAGTGTGAGTTGGTCAAGGTGACGGTGATGGAGTGAGTGTGAGGTGGTCAGGTTGACGGTTATGGAGTGAGTGTGAGGTGGTCAAGTTGACTGTATGGAGTGAGTGTGTGCAAATAAGTTTGACAGTGATGGAGTGAGTGTGAGGGGATCAGTGTGATGTTGTTGGAGTGAGTGTGAGTGGGTCAGGGTGAAAGTGATGGAGTGAGTGTGAACGGGTCAGTGTGACTGTGATGACGTGAGTGTAAGTGTTTCAGGATGACGGTGATGGAGTGACTGTGTTGCGGTAAGTGTGAAGGTGATGGAGTGAGTGTGAGGGGGTCACGGTGACGGTGATGGAGCGTTTGTTCGCGGGTCAGGGTGTTGGTGATGGAGTGAGTCTGAAAGGGTCAGGATGATGGTTTTGGAGTGAGAGTGAGGGAATCAGGTTGACGGTGATGGAGTGAGTGTGTGGGGGTCATATTGATGGTGACGGAATGATTGTGAGAGGTTAAGCGTGACCGTGATGGAGTGAGTGTGAAGGGGTCAGGGTGATGGTGATGGAGTGAATGTAAGAGGGTCAGTGTGGCAGTGATAGAGTGAGTGTGAGATGATCAGTGTAACGGTGAAGGAGTGAGTGTGAGGTTGAACGGTTGACAGTCTTTTAGTGAATGTGAGGGCATTAGTGAGTCGGTGATGAAGTGAATGTGAGGGGATCAATGTTATGGTGCTGGAGTGAGTGTCGGGGTGTCAGGGTGATGTTGACGGAGTGAGTGTGAGGGAATCCCTGTGACGGTTATGGAGTGAGTGTAAAAGGGTCAGGGTGACTCTGATCGCTGGAGTGTGAGGGGGTCAGGATGACGGTGATGGAGTGAGTGTGAGGGGTCAGTGTGATGGTGATGGAGTGAGCGTGAGGGTGTCAGGGTGACGGTGATGGATTGAGTATGAGGCGGTCAGGGTGACTGTGATGGAGTGAGTGTGAAGGGGTTATTTTGACGGTAATGGGATGATTATGAGAGGTTAAGGGTGACGGTGATGGAGTGAGTGTGAGCGGGTCAGGGTGACATTGATGGAGTGAGTGTGAGGGGATCAGTGTGGAAGTGATGGTGTTTGTGTTAGGGTGTTAGGGTGACAGTGATGGAGTGAGTGTGAGTGTGTCAGGATGACGATGGTTGAGTGAGTGTAAGGGGGTCAGCGTAAAAGTGATGGAGTGAGTGTGAGGGGATCAGTGTG
>NC_057739.1:30356918-30358191 GCF_004010195.1 Chiloscyllium plagiosum | reverse complement strand
CACCAATCAACCACACCGCCCCGTGGCCCAACATTTCAAATCACCCTCCCACTCTGCCGAGCATATGGAGGTGCTGGGCTTCCTCCACCGCCGCTCCCTCACCACCAGACGCCTGGAGGAAGAACGCCTCATCTTCCGCCTCGGAACACTTCAACGCCAGGGCATCAATGTGGACTTCAACAGCTTCCTCATTTCCCCTTCCCCCACCTCATTCTAGCTTCAAACTTCCATCTCAATACTGCCCCCTTGTCTTGTCCGGACCTGTCCGTCCTGCCCAGCTCCTTTTCCACCTATCCACTCCACCCTCTCCTCCCTGACCTATCACTTTCATCTCCTCCCCCACTCACCTCTAGTTTATCTCTCCACGCTTCAGGCTCTTTGCCTTTATTCCTGATGAAGGGCTTTTGCCCGAAACGTTAATTTTGCTGAAGCACCTCGGATGCTGCCTGAATTGCTGTGCTCTTCCAGCACCATTGTTCCAGATTCCCTCACACATTCTGGGACACCCTGGGACGCTCTCTCGCGTGCGCGCACACCCCTGGGACGCCCTGTCGCGTGCGTGCGCCACCCCACCCCGAGACACTCTCTCTCACGTGTGAAACTGCGCCCCCCACCACAAGGGATGCTCTCGCGCGCAACCCCACCCCCCACGCCCACACCGGGACGCTCTCTCGCGCACACACACTCTGGGACATTTTGTGATTCTCTCTTACACTTGGGGATTCCCGTACACACCATGGGACTCTCTCACACAATCTGGGACTCCCTGGGACACTCCCTGATACACTCTGGGGACCCCTCACACACTCTGAGGATTCCCTTAAGTACTCTGGGATTGGTGGCAACGGGTTTGGGGCAAAAGGTTGGGGGAACGGCGTTGCACGGGGTTGGGGGGAACGGTGTCGGTCGGGGTGGGGTGGGGACAGTTTCGGACGGGGTTGATGGAGCAGGTTTGGACGGTGTTGTGGGTGGGTGATGGGACGGAAGCCCCCTGTAAATAGAGGTACATTCCCCCAGCGCCTCGGAGCCCCCTGTAAACATTGACACATTTTCCCACCCACCCCCCTCGGAGCCCCCTGTAAACACTGCCAAATTCCCCCCACCCCTCTGGGAGCCTCCTGTAAACACTGACACATTCCCCCTTCCCACCCCCTTCGGAGCCCCCTCTAAATACTGACACATTCCTCTGGTGTATTAATCCGTTCCTGAAAGTTTGTATAATCATCCCCACAACCACGCTAAATCAGCTTCTCTCAAGCTCCCACTCACAATG
>NC_057739.1:30346564-30355853 GCF_004010195.1 Chiloscyllium plagiosum | reverse complement strand
CTCCTTATCTCAGTCACTCAAGCTGCTCTCCAGTCCTGAGACTGTGACCCATTGTAGATTCCTATCAGCAGAGACAGCTGCCAACATCAATCCTGCCAATCTCTTTGGTAATAATATCAAGTTCAATGAAAACACTTCTTATTCACATGCAGTACTCACCCACTTAGTTCCACTTTGTAAACAACCTCCAGTCCCAGGAATGAGTCAGTGCCCTTCTGTTACAAACGCTCTGATGGCAGCGTGTGCTTCCTTCAGGGAAGAAAACAAATTTGCACCCATCTGTGTCCATCTGTCTGCCTGAGGTTCCACTAAGTGCATTAATGGAAATCATATTGGAAAAGAAAATCCATGTCCAGGTGTTTAAATCACTTTGCGCAGAATTTACAGACAAAGGAAAGGGATCATACTCATATTAGTGACAGTCTGCTGCACATAGCAACATGATCCTCTCACAAACACAAGCCATTGTTTTATGTTGAAATTGAAAGATTAAGCCAAAAAGGTCATGTAAACAATCTGCTGCTTGTCACTTTAACAAATGAACTTGCTGATAAGATAATGCTCAAAGTGTTATAAAGTTGAAGGTGAGAAAGAGAGGGAGAGAAAACGCTCTTCTGAACTGAGAGCTTACAACTACCTGTGTACTGTATATGACTGGCCAGCAATCCCAGAGTGTACTGGGAAAGCAAACAAATGTAACATTTGGCTGTGAAATATAGACCTGAGTTGGTTGCAATTTTGACAATAATTCAAATTTAACCTATCAGTTTAAATTATACCCCAAGATTCCAAAACCCAATCGAGTTTGAATTTATTCTTTTGCCAGCATCAAGCCAATGAGATGATCTAATGGGGGCAATTAAAATGCAGACATTTTAACAACTGGTCAGAGAGTAACTGCTGTCTGGGAAAGTTAACATCTTGCTCGCCAATAAATTAGGAATGTCTCTCGATCAAAGGGTACCTTTTCATATGAAACATATTCAGAGTAAAAGAAGACAATGACGACCCAGGGAGATCCGCCGCCAGAAGCAGAAAGACACAAAATTCACGAGTCACTGTGTGGGTTTGACCTGAGCCAGGTTTCTGTAATTGCTATGATATCCCAGTCCCATGTTTCTATTCACGCCCTGAGATCATCTGCCTCTCCTGTTTCGCCTCTTGCATTGAAATAAATGCAGTTTAATTTCTCAACTGTACTAATCTCAGATCAATATCTTTCCTCACTATCTCCCTGAGTCCCACATCCCCCACCTTACCAGTTTAAACACTCCCAAGCAATTCTAACAAATCTCCCTACCTGTATATTATTCCCCTTCCAATTTAGGTGCAATCCGTCCTTCTTGTACAGGTCACTTCTACCCCAAAACAGCTTCCAATGATCTAAAATTGTGAATTGTTCTCCCGTACACCAACTCCTCAGCCATGCATTAATCGCTATCCTCATATTCCTGCCCTCACTAACTTTTAGCACCTGGAGTAATCCTGAAGTTACTTCTTTTGAGCACCTCTTTTTTTAAATTCCTGCCTAAATCTCTATAATCACCCTTCAGAATCTCAATCTTTTCCCTTCCTATGTCATTGTTCCCAATGTATGCAATCACATCCTGCTGGTCCTTTTTCCCCCTTGAGAACATTCTGCACCCTCTCTGAGGCTTCCTTGATCATGGCACGAGATGTTCCCTTATTAGGAAGCATTTCGACACACAAAGAGTGGTCGATGTTTGGAACTCTTTTCCACAATGGCAGTGGATGCTGAGTCAGTTGTTAAAGTTAAATTTGAAGAATTATTTTTGTTATGACAGGGTATTAAAGGGAAGTGGGTCAAAGGCCACAGATCAGCCATGATTGATGGAACAGTCTCGAGGGGATGAATGACCGATGTCTTTTTTCATTCATCAACTGGATATGGCTGGCACTGGCTTTTATGGTTATTTATTGCCTGTCCCTAAATGCCCAGAGGCAGTTAAGAATCAACCACAATGCTGTGCATTTGGAGTCACGCGCCCGGGCAGATAAAGATTCAGTTTCCATTAATGAATCAAAATGACTCTTAATTCCAGAGTTTTTGTTAAGTTAAGTTTGAATTGCAATTGGTGAGGTTCATACCCAGGTCCCAGAAAATGACTTCAGTTTCTAGATTAATAGCCCAGTGATGACACCATCACACGCCACCAACTCCCCGCCCCCGTATTGATTAGATTGGATTACCTACAATGTGGAAACAGGCCATTCAGCCTAACAAGTCCAAACCAACCCTCCGAAGAGAAACCCACCACACTTATATTTACCCCTGGCTAATCCACCGAACACTACCGGCAATTCAGCATGGACAATTCTCCTAACCGGTGCAAACTTCACACAGACAGTCGCCAGAGGCGGGAATTGAACTCGGGTCCCTGGCGCTGTGAGGTAGCAGTGCTAACCATTGAGCCACCGTGCTGCCCCATGTTGCTAAGACTCTATTTTGGTTATACGGTTAGAAGGTTTATGCTATATTGATACTAAATAATTAACTTTACAATTGGTATATAGTCAACTTTGAATTGAACTTACTGTCCTTCTAAAAACGAACGAGGAATTATATATTCTTACAGCATTTAGTGCGTGCATCAGTGAGTAAGTCATCGTGTTTTCTGAGCCTTTTTACTTGTAGGTATTTAATTCTGATTTATATAGCCATAGAGTTAAACAGACTGGAAACAGACCGTTCAGTCCAATTTTCAGGCACCAATGAGATATCCTAAACTGATACAGTCCCGTTTGCTAGCATTTGGTCAATATCCCTCCAAACCCTTCCTATTCATTTACCCAACCAGATCACCACTTCCTCTGGCACCTCATTCCACACATGTACCAACCTCTGCGTGAAAACGTTGCCCTTTAGGTTTCTTTTAAATCTTTCCCCTCTCACCATAAAGCTATGCCCTCTAGTTCTGGACTTTCAGACTCCAAGGAAAAGACCTTGGCTATTCACCCACTCGAGTCCCCTCATGAGTTTATAACCTAGATAAGGACACCTGCAAAGATAATTGCAGGGGTAGGTCATTGCTGTAAATTCTGGATTAGTGGTGCTGGAAGAGCGCAGCAGATCAGGCAGCATCCGAGGATCAGTAAAATCGACGTTTCGGGCAAAAGCCCTGCATCAGGAATACAGGCAGAGAGCCTAAAGGGCGAGAGCCTCTCCACACTTCATGCTCTCTGCCTGTATTCCTGATGAAGGGCTTTTGCTCGAAACGTCGATTTTACTGCTCCTCGGATGCTGCCTGAACTGCTGTGCTCTTCGAGCACCACTAATCAAGAATCTGGTTTCCAGCATCTGCAGTCATTGTTTTTACCATTGCTGTAATTTTTTGCTGAAAGAATGTGTAACTGGGAGAAGAATCATAGCCCTCTTAGCTTTCAAACAATTGTCTCCCCTCGCCCACACCTTCAACCCCCACCTCCATTCCCACGGCCTGCCCATCCCCACCTCCTGCCCCATCCCGCTGAGGAAGTTGAAAACTGCAACTTGAAGATCCAATGGCAGAAGGCCTGTTTGAGGATTCGTCACATCGGTGCTTCCTCCAGAGTGGTCACATTGAGGCATTTACCACAGAAGCTACACAGTGGGCCCATCTGATAGATTCACCCTAAGTTTAGATTTACTCTCTGCAATCATGTTTTTAATTAATATATCGTGTTCCAGACTAACTGTTCCTGTTTGGAAAACAACCCGGTGATTTTAACCTGAAATAACCCCCGGGTGAGAGCAGGTCATCCTTACTTGACACTGTTATATCGGCGAGCCTTGTTGCGAAGGGCATGCTCTTCCTTGCTCTGCTCATTCCCTGTTTGGGTCCCTTCGAGCTTTTGTTTTATACATTTCTCACATGCCATGCCAATTCTAGCTTCCCAAAATTTGCATAGACATGTTTTTTTTCCCCTTTTGACTAAATTCTCAGCCCCCCTCATTATCCATGGGACCCTTACATTGCCAGCCTTGTTCCTCCTCCTTATTGGAACATGCTGGTCGTGAACTCCGATCAGCAAGCCTTTAACTAACTCCCACATGCCTAATGTAGCATTGTCTGATGACAGCTTCTCCCAATTAACACTCCCAAGCTCCTGCTAATACTGACATCATTTGCAATCCCACAATTTAGAAACATCCCATGTGATCCTGACCTTATCCTTATTCGTAGCTACCTATAAGAAAAACTTGAGTTGTGATCACTGTTTCCAGAATCATCTCCCACTGAAAGATCAGTCACCTGGCGAGGCTCATTCGGCAATATAAGGTTCACTATGGACCTGCCCCCTCCTCACTGTTTCAAGAAATCGTCTTGGATACACTAAACAAACTCTGCACCGTCTCATCCTCTTGCTCGAAGGGAAGCCAGCAAATGGTGGGGAAGTAAAAGTCACTTTGAGAACTCTGTTGTTATTGCCTCTTTCCATAATCTGCCGAGATATTTGTACCTCGAGGTATCGTTGGCAGATTGGGGGCCCTATAGTATAATCCCATCAACTGCATCCTTCTTATCCACGTTGCCTCAGTGGGCGAGCCCCTCCAGTATGTGCTGAGTGCAGACGTAACATTCCCCCGATTGGTAATGCAACTCCTCCACGTCTTTTATCCTCCTTTTCATCTCGTCTGAAACAATGAAACCCTGGAATATTGAGCAGCCAGTCCTGTCCTTCTCCGAACAAAATCTCTGGAATGGCCATAATATCGGATCTGAGCTTAACTACCTTAGCTATGTTGCACCTTGCGTTGAAATTAACACAATCAGCCCATTTGTACTATGGTGTTCATTTCTCTGTATTTCTTTTCTGACTGACTTGTTTACATCTTCCGACCTTCCTCCCCCCCCCCCCCCCGCCCCCACCCCCCACCCCCAACGTGCTGGCCTGCTGCTGTGGTTCCTAGGCCCTTGTCATTCTAGTTTAAACCCTCATGGGTAGCAGGACAGTGCCTCCCTGTGAGGATATTGGTTCCCCTCTAGTTCAGGTCATCCCTGCTCCAGAAGAGGTCCCAATGTCCCAAGATCCTGAAACTCTCCCCCTGTACCAGTTCTTCAGGCATGCATTCATGTCTGCTATCTTTCAATTCCTTGTCTCACAGCCACATGGGGCTGGTGGTAACGCAGTGATTACTACACTCAAGGTCATGCTTTTCAGTCGTTCCCTATTTTATGTGCTTACTCCTCAGGATCTCATCCCTCTTTCTATCCATGTCGTTGGTAGCAATGTGCACCATGACCTGTGGCCTCACATTATCCCAATTCAGAATTTCAAGCAAATGCTCAGAGATGTCCTTGACCCAGGCACCAGGGATACAACACCCCATCCTGGAGTCTCGGACGCAGCCACAGTAACATCTGTCTATGCCCCCAACTAGTAGCTCTCCTCCCATTTTCACTCACTTGGATTTTGCCCGACCTTGTTTTACAGCAGAGTCAGTTATAGAGTAATAGAGTCTTACAGCATGGAGACAGGCCTAGGGGCCAGACTGATCCCTGGCAACCATAATGTCCATCCATGGCAACCTCATTTCCCTGCCCATGCCCCGTATCCTTCTAATTCTTTCCTATCCATGTATTTGTCCAAATGCCTTTTAAATGTTGTTAAAATACCTGCCTCAGCCACTTCCACTGACAGCTCATTCCGTATGCGTATCAGCGTCTGTGTAAAAAAGTTGCTACAAACGTTCCCTTTTATTCTTTCCCCTCTAATCTTAAACTGATACCCTCTAGTCGTCAATTCTTCAACCCTGGGGAAAAAAAGACTGAATGCATTCATCCTATCCATGTCTCTCATGATCATATACATTTCTATAAGATCTCCCTTAAATCTCCTATGCTCTGAAGAAAAATGTCCCAGCTTGTTCAACATCTCCCGATAACTCAGGCCATTGAGTTGTGGTGTTATAGACCTGGATACCGCTGTTATACTCCCCTGAGAAGCTATCCCCAACAATACATCAGCTCACCCTCCTAACCATCCCCCATCCAGCCCCTCAATACACCAAATGTCTCTCCTTAACCATCTCCCGTCCACCCTCACAAAGAATGGGTAAGGCTCGAGGGGTTTCTGTACCAGGGAGTGGCTGTGTCCCACAGCAGGATGGGTAAGGCCCGAGGGGAGTCTGTACTGGGGAGGGGTGGTGTCCCACAGCAGGATATGTCAGGCCCCAGGGAAGATTGCACCAGGGAGGGGTTGTGTCCCACAGCAGAATGGGTAAGGCTCGAGGGGTTTCTGTACCAGGGAGTGGCTGTGTCCCACAGCAGGATGGGTAAGGCCCGAGGGGAGTCTGTACTGGGGAGGGGTGGTGTCCCACAGCAGGATATGTCAGGCCCCAGGGAAGATTGCACCAGGGAGGGGTTGTGTCCCACAGCAGAATGGGTAAGGCTCGAGGGGTTTCTGTACCAGGGAGTGGCTGTGTCCCACAGCAGGATGGGTAAGACTCAAGGGAAGTCTGTACCGCGGAGGGGTTGTGTCCCACAGCAGGATCGGTAAGGCCTTGGACAAGTCTGGACCCGGGATGGGTAATGTCTGAGGGATATCTGTACAGGGGAGGCAATGTGTCCCACGTTAGGGTGGGTGAGGCCGGACGGGAATCTGTACAGGGGAGAGTGTGTCCCACAGCAGGATGAATAAGGCCCGAGGGGAGTCTGTACTGGGGAGGGGTGGTGTCCCACAGCAGGATATGTCAGGCCCCAGGGAAGATTGCACCAGGGAGGGGTTGTGTCCCACAGCAGAATGGGTAAGGCTCGAGGGGTTTCTGTACCAGGGAGTGGCTGTGTCCCACAGCAGGATGGGTAAGGCCCGAGGGGAGTCTGTACTGGGGAGGGGTGGTGTCCCACAGCAGGATATGTCAGGCCCCAGGGAAGATTGCACCAGGGAGGGGTTGTGTCCCACAGCAGAATGGGTAAGGCTCGAGGGGTTTCTGTACCAGGGAGTGGCTGTGTCCCACAGCAGGATGGGTAAGGCCCGAGGGGAGTCTGTACTGGGGAGGGGTGGTGTCCCACAGCAGGATATGTCAGGCCCCAGGGAAGATTGCACCAGGGAGGGGTTGTGTCCCACAGCAGAATGGGTAAGGCTCGAGGGGTTTCTGTACCAGGGAGTGGCTGTGTCCCACAGCAGGATGGGTAAGGCCCGAGGGGAGTCTGTACTGGGGAGGGGTGGTGTCCCACAGCAGGATATGTCAGGCCCCAGGGAAGATTGCACCAGGGAGGGGTTGTGTCCCACAGCAGAATGGGTAAGGCTCGAGGGGTTTCTGTACCAGGGAGTGGCTGTGTCCCACAGCAGGATGGGTAAGGCCCGAAGGGAGTCTGTACTGGGGAGGGGTTGTGTCCCACAGCAGGATCGGTAAGGCCTTGGACAAGTCTGGACCCGGGATGGGTAATGTCTGAGGGATATCTGTACAGGGGAGGCAATGTGTCCCACGTTAGGGTGGGTGAGGCCGGACGGGAATCTGTACAGGGGAGAGTGTGTCCCACAGCAGGATGAATAAGGCCCGAGGGGAGTCTGTACTGGGGACGGGTTGTGTCCCACAGCAGGATGGGTAAGGCCCGAGGGGAGTCTGTACTGGGGAGGGGTGGTGTCCCACAGCAGGATATGTCAGGCCCCAGGGAAGATTGCACCAGGGAGGGGTTGTGTCCCACAGCAGAATGGGTAAGGCTCGAGGGGTTTCTGTACCAGGGAGTGGCTGTGTCCCACAGCAGGATGGGTAAGACTCAAGGGAAGTCTGTACCGCGGAGGGGTTGTGTCCCACAGCAGGATGGTTAAGGCCAGAGGGGAGCCTGTACCGGGGAGTGGCTGCGTCCCACAGCAGGATGGGTCAGACCCAAGGGGAGTCTGTACCACGGGGGGGTTGTGTCCCACGGCAGGATGGTTAAGGCCCGAGGGGAGTCTGTACCGGGGAGTGGCTGTGTCTCACAGCAGGATGGGTACGACCCAAGGGGAGACTTTACCGGGGAGGGGTTGTGTCCCATGGCAGGATGGGTAAGGCCCGAAGACCTTCTGTACCGGGGAGGGGTTGTGTCCGTCAGCAAGATGGGTAAGGCCCAAGGGGAGTCTGTACCGGGGAGGGTCTGTGTCCCACAGCAGGATTGGTAAGGCCTGAGGTGAGTTATACCATGGAGGGGTTGTGTCCCAAGTAGGATGGATAAGGCCCGAGTTTAGAGATACCAGAGTGCAAGATCAAACAATTGTGCAGGAAGAAAGGGTTTTGATTCATGTTGCACAGGGATGCGCAACCTGTGAGCAGGCTAAGTGATAGCCTAGGGGCATTATTGTGAGACAATTTATCTAGAAACTCAACAAATGTGCTCTGCACACAGGTTCAAATCCCACTATTGCAAATGATGGAATGTGAATTAAATGTTTCAAAAAAGATGTAATCAAAAATCTGTAAGTGAGTATTAAATAATTGCTGATGTTAAGAAAAATCCACCGGGTGCATTCATGTCTTTAATGAAGTAATCTCAGGTGGGTGTTTCCTCCGATTGTCCTAGACCTCAGTAGCCCCGCCCTCATGCTCATTGACCTTCTCAAGATGGCGGCTCTGAGGTCCGCGCTCCCTCTTCCCTCAAACAAATGGCGGCCGTGGCGCTGGGCCGCTTTCCCGACAGAGACCATCATCTCCTTATCCGGGCCTGGAGGGTCTTTTTCGGGTTTTTTTCACCTTTCCGCGTCTTGTGAATTCTCTCCGCTCCTTTCTTCCAGTGACTATCCCACACGCCGCTTTCTGAAGCCGATCGTAGCCGCACCCGGAGAAAGCTGCTCCATGTGTCGCCGTGTCCTGGTTAATGTGACACTGCGCATGCCCTTCATAGAAACCAAACTGCGCGTGTGTCGGCGGTTATCAGTGAGTTTATAGAGAATATTCATACCTGCACAGAATCACGGGAGTAATATTAGACATTAACAATTGCTCTGTCGAGTTATAGTCATTGAGATGGTAAATATGCAAATAGATTTTTTGGTCCAACTTAACCATACCTGCCAGGTATGTAAATTACCAATCATTCTGAGAGTTTAAAAATAAGTTGTGTAAATCGAGTTGTGTAAATCGATTGGAAATATGTACATTGTCAGATTTACATCTTAACTATGTTGTCAGATTTACATCTTAACGATTTCTTTAAAACCTCACATTGTTTTATGAGAGGGGATAATACTCCACTATGTCGTGAGAATGATCAATCCTGCAAAACAGTTTACTTTCTGACCAATCCTGAAGCGTTCACTCCCGAGAATGCATTGGTCCCGCTCCTCACTCACTCTGGTTGGAGGACCGGAC
>NC_057739.1:30303485-30338253 GCF_004010195.1 Chiloscyllium plagiosum | reverse complement strand
TGTATGAACTCTCCATGCTGTATGAACCTTCCGTGCTGTATGAACTTTCCGTGCTGTATGAACTTTCCGTGCTGTATGAACTCTCCGTGCTGTATGAACGCTCCGTGGTGTATGAACCTTCCGTGCTGTATGAACTTTCCATGCTATATGAAGATTCCGTGCTGTATGAACTCTCCGTGCTGTATGAACTCTCCGTGCTGTATGATCTCTCCCTGCTGTATGAACTTTCCGTGCTGTATGAACTCTCCGTGCTGTATGAGCTCTCCGTGCTGTATGAACTCTCCGTGCTGTATGAACTCTCCGTGCTGTATGAACTCTCCATGCTGTATGAATGTTCCGTGCTGTATGAACGTTCCGTGCTGTATGATCTCTCCGTGCAGTATGAACCTTCCGTGCTGTATGATCTCTCCGTGCTGTATGAACTCTCCGTGCTGTATGAACTTTCCATGCTGTATGAACCTTCCGTGCTGTATGAACTCTCCATGCTGTATGAACGTTCCGTGCTGTATGAACGTTCTGTGCTGTATGAACTTTCCGTGCAGTATGAACCTTCCATGCTGTATGAACTCTCCGTGCTGTATGATCTTTCCATGCTGTATGAACTCTCCGTGCTGTATGATCTCTCCGTGCTGTTTGAACTCTCCGTGCTGTATGAACTTTCCGTGCTGTATGAACCTTCCGTGCTGAATGAACCTTCCGTGCTGTATGAACTTTCCATGCTGTATGAACTCTCCGTGCTGTATGATCCTTTCGTGCTGTATGAACTCACCGTGCTGTATGAACCTTCCGTGCTGTATGAACTCTCCGTGCTGTATGAACTCTCCGTGCTGTATGATCTCTCCTTGCTGTATGAACTTTCCGTGCTGTATGAACTCTCCGTGCTGTATGAGCTCTCCGTGCTGCATGAATTCTCTGTGCTGTATGAACTCTCCGTGCTGTATGAACTCTCCATGCTGTATGAGCTCTCCGTGCTGTATGAACTTTCCGTGCTGTATGAACTCTCCGTGCTGTATGATCTCTCCGTGCTGTATGAACTTTCCATGCTGTATGAACTCTCCGCGCTGTATGAACTCTCCATGCTGTATGAACTCTCTGTGCTGTATGAACTTTCCGTGCTGTTTGAACTTTCCATGCTGTATGAACTTTCCGTGCTATATGAACTCTCCGTGCTGTATGAACTCTCCGTGCTGTATGAACGTTCCATGCTGTATGAACTTTCCATGCTGTATGAACTTTCCATGCTGTATGAACTTTCCGTGCTATATGAACTTTCCGTGCTGTATGAACCTTCCATGCTGTATGAACCTTCCGTGCTGTATGAACTCTCCGTGCTGTGAACGTTCCGTGCTGTATGACTCTACGATTCTATTCTGAGGTTATTTCTGGTGAAAGAACAAGGAGGGCTATAAAAATCAGGGAGCTAGTAATACACACTATTTTTCAACCAGTTCCCCAGCAACATGGTGCTGAGTAAACTCCTCCCTTAGTTTGTTTTAAATAATTGAGGTGTGGGTCTGATAACCCTTGGTACATCCCAGGCTGTACATTTCTCATTCAAGTGTCAACATTTTCTCTCTTCTTTCCCATACAGCACTGAAGTGACTCGATAAAACTCTATGTTTGGGGCAGCACGGTGGCTCAGTGGTTAACATTATAGTCTCACAGCATTAGGGACCCGGGTTTAATTCCAGCCTCGGGCGACTGACTGTGTGGAAATTGTACATTCTCTCCGTGTCCGCATGGGTTTCCTCCGGGTGCTCCGGTTTTCTCCCACAGTCCAAAGGTGTGCAGGTCAGGTGGATTGGCCAGGCTAAATTGCCCATAGTGTTTGATTCATTAGTCAGAGGGGAGTGGGTCTGGGTGGGTTACTCTTCAGAGGGTTGGAGTGGACTGGTTGGGCCAAATGGCCTGTTTCCACGCTGTAGGGAATCTAATCTGATTGAAAAATGGAATTCTCTCCCTGAAATGGCACAATCAGTCATTCTCCTTCCTGCCAGGTTTCTTTCTGATTGATTACCTGATCCAGTTGCCTTGGGCTGTGGTGTACCTTTTCAGGAATAGTTTCAGTTACTGTCTATTGTTCTCGCCAAGCTGGGGCACAGTGAACAGGCTCCTTGGAGTTTACACTCACCTGTTGCAGGTGCACAGCGAACACCATTCAGCCTCAGCTCAGTGAATGGGTCCCTCGGCCTTTTTCTGTATTTGTACCAACAAGTGATGCTTTATTCTGTGAGAATATCTGCAGGTACCAACCCTTTGAGAATAAATCCCAATGGCACAGGCTCACCTCGAGCTTTCTTAGAATGCCCATGTGCAAAACAAAACCAACTTTAAAAAAATTCTACTTTTTTCCCTCTTTACCAGTATATACTTATTTTCATTTTTAAGTTTTCGTTAGCTATATATCTTCAATTTATTTCAGAGATTTTGCTGCTACTGCACATGCTCGTGGGTGTCAGCCATATTCTGCTGCTTGCTTCAGGATTGGACAGTTAATTAATAAGTATTGAAATAGTCACAAAATGGAGCAGCATTCATTTGCAATACACTTGTCGCATTTCGTTCAAGCTGCAGATCATCCATCTGGTGTAGTCTGGGTGTTTAGATGCTCACAGGTTGTTGAACACCACTGAACAATTTACCGTGATTTATTTGAGGCCATCTATTTACATGATTAGGCTCAATGGTTAGCACTGCTAATGGTAGCTACCTGACGAAAGAGCAGCGCTCAGAAAGCTTGTACTTCCAAATAAACCCGTCCGATTATAACCTGGTGTTGCGTAATTTTTAAACTTTGTCTGTATGGAGTTTGCACATCCTTCTAGTGTCTGTGTTTCTTTATCCCAGTTTCTTTCCACACTCCAAAGATGTGCAAGTTAGTGGATTGGCCATGTTAAATTGCCCAGGGACCTAAAGGTTAAGTGTGTCAGTCATGGGAAATGCTGGGTTACAGGGAATACGGTTAGCATAAAGGAGCCATTTGGTACTTTGGGGTTGATTCAACGAGATCATAGCTGATCGTGCAATTCAGTCCCCTATTCTCCCTTTGTAGTTGATTGTTTTAGTTCTAAGAACAATATCTATCTTCTTCTTTCTTTGGATCAAGGGAAACGAACTGGGGTCACGATTGGAGAAACACAAATGGTTGCCAGTGTCCAACTGATTGCAACCACTTCAACAATTCAAGGGAGAAGCCTCTTGAATATTTTCCTCATCACAACTCTTAATGAAGGGAAATTTCAAAATTTCTTGTAAGTTTTCAGTGTTTTAGCTTCAACAGTTTCATATGGCAGTAAATTTCACAGGCTCACCACCATTTGGGTGAAGAAATGCCTTCTCATCTCTGTCCTTAAACACCTGCCACTTATCCTTAGACTGTAATCCCTGGTGGTGGTCTTCCAAATCATCAAGAATATCCATCCTGCATCTACCGTATTTAATCCTGTCAGAATTTTATAGGTTTGAATAAGATCCTTCTTCATTCTTCTGAACTCTAGTGAATATAGTCCTAACCAATCCAGTCTCTCCCATGTTAGTCCTGCCATCTATAAATTTCATGTTAAACTGAGCAACTCCAAGAGTGCTCCCTTGTTTTTTGTAGCAGGGCACTCCCCACCACAGTTCGCTTTGCAGATCTTTCATAGTGGTTCTGTGTGCAGCCACTAGGAGGTGCACAAGAGCAACTCAAAGTGATGTGCTTCGTGATTTGCTACCCTGTCCCATTGGGAATATATATTCATTACATGGCGTTTCACTGACACTAGCTCAGCATTCATATGTCTTAGCACTTTGTCATGTGGGAAATCCTGGGCACTGAGTCTATGTCCTGCAGCATTATGGCTCAGACGCCATAGGTACTAATATGCCAAGTCTTAGCTAATTAGAGCTCTTAAACATTGGTCAGCACAGGTGCAAAAGGGATTTACCACAGCCATTTAATACAGACTGAGTGTTAGTACTCTGAAGAACTTGGTACCCAGACTCTTGCTAATAGCACATGGGAACAGAACTCCATTGTAAATCGGAAAACAAGAATAACATCTGGACCAGCACGTTAAACAGGTGGTGCAACTCCATGATTTTAAACTTCTTTGCTTCAAAATATAATACTTCCAAATCACAGGATAAAACTATGCTGTGCAGTCACAATATATGCCCCAGTGGCTAGCTTTACTCTTCAAATATGGCTCCATGGGCTTCATTATTTATTCAGTGTGCAAGAGCCCTTTATTGCCGCGTAAACTCTGCAACACCAGTGGGTTCCTCTGAACCATCAGCCTGCAGTGTGGTCTGCAGCTGGCTTCTCAAACTTCGCTTTTATATAAAAAAATGAAACTGGTAAAATTCACCTCTGGTATCCTTCCTCCTATCGGTGGGAGTAACGAAAGCAGTATTTTCGCAGTGGCTCAGTGGTTAGCACTGTTGCCTCACTGCACCAGAGGACCCAGGTTCAATTCCATCCTTGGTTACTGTCTGTTTGCACATTCTCCTGTGTTTGATACATGGGTTTCCTCCCACAGTCCAAAGCTGTGTGGGTTAGGTGGATTGGCCATGCTAAATAGTGTCTGGGGGTATGTAAGCTAGGTGGGTTAAGCCAAGGAAAATGCAGGGCTAAAGGGATAGGGTGGAGGGGGTAGGTCTGGGTGGGATGCTCTTTGGAGGATCAGTGTGGAAATGGGCCAAATGGCCTGCTTCCATACTGTAGGGATTCTAATAACAATGTGTCCATGGGTATCTTTCAGTGCTGTCAATATTGATCCACTAGGGGATGGAGTTGAGTGCGGAAAGAGACTTTTGGCTTCTTTCATGATGGAAAGTTAAAAGAAGCCACCCTCCTTCACCACCCCCCCCCCCCCCCCACCCCCGCCAACCACACACACACACACACACACACAGTCCCCTGGCAAACAAGACTGACTTGGATTTGAATTGGAACCTCTTAAAAACGGAGACCACCACACAGTCCTTTCCAACCTTGCTCAAACGATACCATTTCTTTAATGGCAGATATTCTTGGGCAGTTCTGCTACATCTACATCACAGAGCAAGTTCAAGGTATCAGAATCCAAGAAAACTATCACTTTCTTTGGATCAAGGGAAATGAGCTGGGGTCATGATTGGAGAAACACAAATGGTTGCCATGATCCAAATGATTGCAACCACATCATCAATTCCAGGGAGAAGCCCTCTTAGAATATTTTCCTCATCACGACTCTTAGTGAAGAGAAATTTCAAAATGTTTTACAGGGATTCTGGAGGATTTTACATTTGAACATTACACCAATAAAAGAATTTCTTCAAATATATTCATAAAATTCATTTGTTCCACTTCAGATTTGGTAAAGTTCTGCAGCAGGTTTATGAGAGATGACCAAGAACATAACACTGGGAACGTTTCTTTTTTGCAGGCAACATGTTCAGATTCCTTCAAGTTATCTACATTAAACCTCCTTCTCCATTAATAATAGAATCCATCATTCTTCCCTCAAGTGGTTGCAGCTTTCCAAATCCACTTCACCCAAACGATGACTCGCGTATAATTTCAGTCAGCTTATCCCACTCTGTAATCACACACATGCTGTGTTTATTTTCTGGTTGTTTGTGGCTTCTGTATTGGAATAGTGAGCCAGCATCAGGAATGAGAGAATCTTCTAACTGTGAGAGACTCTCACGAAACAAAAACTCTCTCCTTTGGAATCAAGTTTCAGAGTATCTCAGTGTGGTAAGTCAGTGGTCCAGATCCTTGTTGGGGGTGGGGGTTGGGGGTGGGGGGTGGGGTGTGCGGTGGGGAGTTGTTAGGAAAATGTTTGAACCCTCAACTCAGAATTGGCCAAAATTTCTCTTTGTGGGATAAGAACGAACAAGCCATGAGTAAGCAATTCCAGATCCACATGTGGTTTGGCTTTCGGAACAGATAATTACAGTAGTGTGAGTGTTTCAGGGGGCTTTGCTTTAGATCCCACTAATCAAGATAGCTACCACGTATCCAAAGATTATTTGGGCATTTAACATATTACACTATCATTTTGTGCAATGCTGCAATTAAAATTCCGAATTCTGTACAAAACACAGGGCTGAAGGGATGTTATAAGTCATGCTTTTGTTGCAATTTATCTTCTTACAACAAAGTGTGACAAGTGAAAATGAGCTAATGGCCAAGGAGGGCCGCTGAACTCCAGTGGAGAGTGCAATGTATAAGAGTGGCGGGAGTATCTTCAGGATGGCTTTGTGAGGACACAGGTTCGGATCCCATTGTGGCGGATGATGAATTCAGTGAGCAAGTCTGGAGTTATAAATCTCGTCTCAAAGACTGTGACAATTAAACTATCTGATTCACCAATGTCCCTAAGGGGAGGGAATCTTCCACCTGTACCTTGACTAATGGATGTGTCACTCCTCATCCACTGCATGTTGACACTTAGCTGCCCTCTAATGGCCCTGGCAAACCACCCAGTTGAAGGGCAGTTAGGGATGGACAATAAATGCTGAGCTTTCCAGAGATACCCACATCCCATGAAATAATTTTTTTAAAATTAGCAAGAATGCAGCAGAAACACAGTCTTGCAAATAGATTTTGCACCAATCTTCTGAAGTTGGGTAAGGATCTGTCAGTTTCCCATTAGAGGCTGCAGTGATGGTGTCATTGGCTCATAAGCTCAATGGAGATGGATAGTTCTCGACAAATAAGGATATTTGAGCATTAACAAACCTCCAACTGGGCTGGTATCTGAAGATGTCCATTACTGACAAAGGTAACTCAGACATGTTTGCCTATCATTTGCAGCAATTTTGTCTCCATCCTTGCAGTCTACAGTGGAGACCATAAGAAATAAGAAGCAGGGGTAGGCTGGTGGCACCTTGAAAATGCTCTGCCATTCATGGCTGATCCAACATTCCTCACATCCACTTTCCTGCCCTTTCCCCATAATCTTTGATTCCTCTACTGATCTAGAATCTTTCTCAGCCTAAATATACATAAGGACGATGCCCCACAGCTCTCTGTGACAAGTAGTTCCAAAGACTCTAAATGATCTGAGAGAAGAAATTCCTCATCTCAGTCTTAAATTGGCAACTCTTTCTTCTGAGACTGTGTCCTCTGGTCCTACACTCTGTTAGCATGTTGCAGGTTTTATAGTGACCGTTGCATTGCAGAAGTTGCCAAGGAACAGGAGGCACCTTTCCTCTCACAAATATATAGATATATAGATAAATATATAGATATATACAGCTATGGATAGACAGGAATGCTCATAGCAACAGCAGTGCAATAAATAGCCAGTCATTCTTTTTGGATTAAGAGAAAGTGAGGACTGCAGATGCTGGAGATCAGAGGTTGAAAAATGTGGTGCTGGAAAAAGCTCAGCACGTCAGGCAGCATCTGAGGAGCAGGAGAATCAATGTTTTGGGCATTAGCCCTTCATCAGGAATGTGGGGGGAGGGGGCTGAGAGATAAACCGGGGGGTTGGAGGTGGGGCTAGGGAAAAGTAGGTGGAATGGCGAAAGGTGGATGGAGGTGGGAGTGATTGTGATAGGTCATTGGGGAGGGTGAAGTGGATAGGTGAGAAGGAATATGGACAGTTAGATCAGCTCAAGAGGGTGCTACCTAGCTGAAGGGTTGGATCTGGAATGAGGTGGGTGATGAGGACATTTGGAAACTGGTGAAGTCAATGTTGGTACTGTGTGGTTGTAGGGTGCCAAAATGGAAGATGGAGGCTTTGGAGCTTTGGATTAGAGACTAAGAGAAATGGTACTTCTTATGTCCAACTGAATAGGTAGGTGGTGCCTCAGTTTACTCACCCAGCAATGCAGTGATCCACTTACCAACTGAGATGAGGTGTTCCAGTCCTGACATTGAATTGGAAGCCACAACCTTCGGACTTGACTCATAATGACACCACAAACCAGGATTACAAATTAGTGCATGATAGCATTTTGGAAAACATGATTATTATTATTCTCTTATTGTGGTGGAACTGTGAACCCATAACATCAATTAAAGAAAAATTTGAGCTTAAATCAGAATTGAATTATTTGAGGGAATTGTGCAAGTTGACTGGAATCAGAGTTTACCTTCTCTTCAGACTGCCAATCAGAGTCCTAGTCCGCATTGCTGTGAATATCATGTTGGTCTTTTGTTACAATCGGGTAAGGTGGGTCGAATGACTTCCCTCTTTTTCCTTGTTTAACTACAACAGGTTTTTATTTGAAAGTGATATAATTGCCAATTCAGTGAGTACTTAACTGTTTACATAGCGTGATTATAAAAGAACTACTGGGACACAATTTCTTGAGAGGATACTTTTACAACACTTCAACTAGTCTAAGTAAAACAACAAATAGACATTGCCTTTTGCCCACAGAGACACTCAAATACAGATTACAGCAAGGGGAACAATAGTTTGGCCAAATTCGCGTCCATTAAAAAAAAAGAAAATAAAGTACAGAGTCTTACACAGTTGTTTTAAGGTTGAATTTGATGGTTTCACTGTGGAGTTGAGTGCTTTCTGAATCTCTGTTGCATTTGAAGAGATAGTTAAGGATTGGCAGACAGGGTCCAATAGCTTACAAACTGGGAAGAGAGAGGTGGGGGGAGAAAAAGCATCATCCAGGTCTCCTCCCAAATTCTTTCTCCTAAATTCTGCTGAGACAAAGTGTGTTTCAAATGTACAAAGTGCTGCCTCATCACATGACAGCCTTCTCCAACTGCCCAGCAATACAAACGTGATCGTTTTTTTCCAATTTTAACTTGATCGGATCAGGTTTGGGAATCCCCCTCTGACCTTGAGTTCTATTGTTCAAGTGATAGGTTTGATAGCTTGCCTCCACACAATGGTGTGTTTGGACATTGCCTAATCGGATTGAAAGGTAGTATTTGCTGACACGTACAAATGCAGATAATTCTACTAAACTTAGCTGTATTCACTGAGCCTGCTCCATTACTCTTTGGGAAAGAGAATTCCACCGACCAACAGCTCTCAGACAAAAACAGTCTCAATTCTATTGTGGTTCCATCAGATGCTAGAAGTACTTGGGGAAGAAGATCTGGCTTCCAAGAACAAATCTGGTGCATCAGGGCTGACAGCATGCTCCAAGATTCTCTGATAAAGCATTGATATTTTGCTGGTGGAAATGGAGACAGAGGTGAGGTGAGATGCCTTCTCTACACAAGAGGACAGGTAGCCCTCCAGGCACATTGTACAGATTGCTCTTGGAGTCTATGCCAGCAGTCCAGGCCTAAGGATCTGAAAGTAGTACAGTTGGACTGCATCTGGGTGATCATAGAGAGCCATAGAGCCATAGAAATGTTAGTCATTAGACCCTTGAATGCCTTATGTGTACACAAATGAACCATTAGTCTCACACTCTGATTAATTCCCCTTCACCTTCACTCACCTATCAACAATCTTTCTCAATCATGACTCATTCATGAAATAGCTGAAAATGTGTTGCTGGTAAAGCGCAGTAGGTCAGGCAGCATCCAAGGAGCAGGAGAATCGATGTTTCGGGTATGAGACCTTCTTCGGGAAGGCTCATGCCCGAAACGTCAATTCTGCCTGCTCCTTGGATACTGCCTGACCTGCTGCGCTTTTCCAGCAACACATTTTCAGCTCTGATCTCCAGCATCTGCAGTCCTCACTTTCTCCTCATTCATGACATAGTCTTACCCACTCTCACATGTAGCACTGCTACAAGCCTCATATACACATCTCATAAGCCACACACACTGCCAGCTTTTCAGTTATGTCAGGCATAGCGTCTACATTAATGTCAAGTAGTTACGGTTAAAATGGAAAGAGCTGATGGATGCTGTATTTAAAAAGAGGGATTTACATGATCAATGGACACCCACAGGGGCTAGAAGGCATTATCTGCCAATCAAATGTTTATTCAAATTTAGTACGTTTCCTTTCAAAATTTGATTTTTGTTAAACTGTTTAAGGGATGTCACTAGTTAATTTTGTTGAATTAGTTGTTGATTCTCAAAAGAAGATAAAAAGAGAGAGCAGCCAGGATGGGGATATGTGTGAAAGAGCTGGGCGACTCTGACTTAGTCAATAAACTTTCTGTCCAAAAAAAACCCTGTGTCTTTGGTTGAAATTCACCTAAAGGTTTGGATCCAGTTAGCAACCTGAATGTATTATACCACATTTGCTGAGACACTGTCTCCTTTGCACAACAGCCAGACACAGCAGCAATTAACCGCTGGAAGGTAGCCATGGGTGCATATTCTCACCTCAATGGCCATAACTGAGAGAGTGGTCAGCACCAAGGCTGCAACAATGCATCTTCTGTTTCCTCCTTTACTCCACCCCTCTAGTCTACCCTGTGCTAACGATGAGACACAGGCCAGTTGATCTCACATACACAGTCCCCAGTTCAGATACTGACCAAGCATGTAGTTTACACGGTAGGTTAGCGTTGACATTTGCATGTGGTCAATCACTGGGCATGAGTGGTCTGCAGCCATGGCAAAGGAAATGGTTGCGCAGGTGCCAACTCAAGAGAAAGAGACCATAGATGGGTTCTGCTGGGCTGAACTCAGATGAGGACTTTCAATGGGGAATGTACAAGAGAATTTCTTATCAGCCTTTAAATGCTGGGTGCTTTGGCAGGACTTTCATAAAGCTCATCATCAAGAAGCATGTAGGATCTGATATCAGGTTGGCACATTTCTTTGTGGAGAGTTTGGAAATTGTCTTGCCCATCATGGGATGCAGGTCAACTCCACAAGGACAACTCATAGACTCAACCATGTTGCATCATCTGATGACCAATGCCTCAGTTTCCATTGCAAACACCACCCAATGTCCGAGTACTGGCTTGGAGACTTGGACTGAAGTTACCCAATCTAGGTCCAGGCTGCTTCCTTCACGGTTATAGATGCCAGAGCTCAAAGGGGCTTATAGGCTCTCACCAGAATCCAGCAACCTGCAATCCAACAGATGACTGAGATCGTTGAGGCATCACCCTGTGGGAGGTGGGAGCAGGGTTTGCAATTGCTCCATGGAAGCTGAGCCTGCTGTTCTCTCTCAGGATGACAGAATTTGAGCTCCTCCATTGTCACTCCACCAATTCCTTTGTTGAAACCTCTCGCCAGCCAGACCAGACTCCTACTATACTATATAGTTTATTGAATGTGATTTTTGTGTAAAATTACTTGTCTTTCTTTTAAAGATCTCTACATAATGCTTAGTTACTTAAATTGAAACCAGACCTCCTTGTGTCCCAAAATCCCATTGATTTCTGCAGTTATACTTCAAAGAACACAATCTCTGTGTAATGTTAATGTTACGCAGACAGAGTGGAAAAGATGCGGGTAGATGAAGAATATCCATCTTCATGTGGTTTGTATAACCTACAATTTACATTCAACATTTTTTTTGCCTCTTCTAGTCCAACGCCAAAAGGCTTTGCAGACGTTTACCACAATGCACAACTTTAGCAGCTTCGCAGAATTGAGTACCATGACTCATTGCTGGCTTCAGTAGGCAAAGATCAAGCCAGTACAGGATCAATACCCGATGTGTCCAGCTCCATGGAGCTACATCATTATAGTCCACTCATGATTGTCATCTCGAATCTGTTTCCATTAGGAGGAAGGGTGGTAATTGTTTGAGTGAGCTGTTACCTATAAATAGGATGTATTTTGAATGTGTGAGAGCAGAATTTCATTGAAGCATAATTGGCCATTAAAATGTTATACTGAACTGTTGGCGTTAAAGGAACACTGGAAGAACCAGCTGAGTTTATATGGCTCATAGTACTTCCAAGTACATAATTTACTTTTATGTGGACTTCTGAAGCAGATACAGGGCAAAAATTATTTGAGGAAAACACAGTATCATGTTTCGAACATATTTACTTAATGGACCAATAAATTTAATTGCAAAAACTCAAATCAGATAGATTCTTGGTGAGATCCAAATCAATGAGAAACATTGAGATAGTCAATGAAGGAGAGTTTCTTTTTAGATCCCATTCCAAAGAAGTGTAAGACATTAGAAACCAGCCGGCTAAATTAGTTAACCCTGGAGACAACTCCACCCTCAAGCCCCACATACAGTCCTTTGGTCTTAAAAGGATAGCACTTTGCAATCAAAGAATCACAGATTACAACAGTGTAGGGAGGCCATTCAGCCTGCTGTAATCACCAGGCCTTTAAATGAGCATCATTATCTCATGCCAAACTCCTTTATCTCATTACACTTGAACACTATTTTTATCCAGATAATCATTCAATTCCCCCTTGAATGCCTCAGGCAATGCATTTCATACCCTAACTACTTGCTGAGTGAAAAAAACTTTTCCTCACTTCACTCTTTTGTAGATCACTTTATTTTAGTCACTCATGGGACATTTGTTGTCCATCCCTAGTTGCTGTTAGGGAGGGAATTCCAGGATTTTAACCAACTGAATAATTTTTAAATCTTGGCTCTCTTGTTCTTTTTGCAAACAATGGAACTTGCTTTTAAATATAAGCACTGCAATAATCCTAAAACCCATCTTCAGAAAGTTAAAGCAATGGAAAATATAAAGGGCCATCGCAATTGCTCAAAGCACAGTCCCTCCTTTTGTAGAAAAATGAAATGATGGTTTTATCTGGTGTTTTTGTGAAAAAAATATTTTAAAGTTTTCTCTCTCTCTCTCTACCCATTAAAGACTCCGCCTGTTTCATTAAAAATACTGGGGCTCACTACTTTCAATGGGTTTGACAAGCCAGTGGGATCCTTCAAAGCACAAGAAAGCATGTAGCCTAAATTCCCACATTCCAACCTAGGATAATGGGGATTGGAGTCATAGAGTTGTACAGCACAAGAACAGATCCTTCAGTCCAACTCATCTATGCCAACCAGATATCCTAAATTAATCTAATCCCATTTGCCAGCTTTTGGCCCATATCCCTCTAAACCCTTCCTATTCCTGTACCCATCCAGATGCCTTTTCATTGTTGTAGTTATAGCAGCCACCACCACTTCCTCTGGCAGTTCGTTCCAGACACGCACCACCCTCTGTGTGAAAAAGTTGTCCCTTTTTTAGCTTGGTCCTCTCACCTTAAACCTATGCCCTGTAGTTTGGTCTCCCCTCCCCTGGGAAAAAGACTTTGGCTATTCACTCTATCCATGTCCCTCATGATTTTATAAACCTCCATAAGGTCACCCCTCAGCCTCCATCACTCCAGGTAAAAAAGCCCTAACCTATTTAGCCTCTTCCTACAGCTCAAACCCTTAAACCCTGGCAACATCCTTGTAAATCTTTTCTAAACCCTTTCAAGTTTTACAGTATCTTTCCGATAGCAGGGAGACCAGAATTGCACACAGTATTTATTCTCATTTCCAAAGGTTTAGGGTGTCCCCATCAGTGAGGTTACTAGAACTGTATAACAACTTCAGGGTCTCCATGTAGGCAATGTAATGTTAAAAATAAAAAAAAATTGTGAAATATATTAAGTTGCTATATCTGGAAGAGAATAAAGGGGAACGTGGATGACTTTGAAGAAGAAGTATTTTCCCCAGACTTTCCATTGCCTTTAAGTGTGTTGCTGAATGTTAGAAATGTTGTACATTTTATAAACAGACCCTTTCAGCTAGCAAAGAATGTCTGCTCAGCCACAAAGTGGTCTGGAACAGTTAGAGAATGTATACCTGCCAACCCTGTGGTATTTTACGCAGTCTCCAGTGTTTAACTGCTCTTTCAGTTTGCCAGCATCAAGGACAAATCTGCCAGGTTTTCCCCTCCCTTCTCCCCACGACGTGCCCATTTTTGACTACTGAGCTAGTAAGCAAATAAAAATGAAAGATGTACTCAATGCTGAATGACATTTTCAAGAGTTAGCCTTTCTCCTCATTGTGGTGTCAATTAAAGTCCCTGTGGGAATGCTTGTTGATTGGTACCAATTTCAGCAATTGAGACACCCACAGCCCAGACAGGCACATCCTCCTGGTCAAAAGTGTGGTGAGTGGTAGGAAGCAACCAGGAGCGAAGGGGCAAAGAAACATTAGTGAAGCTGAAAGTATCTGAGTTAATCTACTTGAGCATCATATGGAACTGATGGATTCCTCTCTTCTTCCAGTCGTTTTGAACTCTCATGCATTGTAAGATGTGTCAAAACCAAACAGCCATTTTCAATGCTGCAAGCTGAAAACTTTTAGTGGCCTTCTCTTTGGCAATACTGACAGTTTTGTGCAGAGATTTCTGCAAATGAAAGAAATTGAAATTTTCACTTTACTCTCCAATTTCTGAAATAAGTGTTCCCCATTGCTGGCTCTTTAACGTTTGGAACAATGATATTTTATAATCCTCTCACTCTATTTAATAACTCAAGGGAAACAAAATCAAAATTTCCAAAACTCCAACTCAAAAATAGTTAGAAGTTTTGAATATTACCTAGTGACTATTGCATTGTTAAAAGTTCAATTCTAGACATTTTGAAGGTATTAGCAATTTTGAAGCTGATGTTTAGATGCGAGCAACACAAAATTCTAAGCAAGATTAAATCAATATTTTGTATTTATTTCCACACAGCTGTGTTTCAAGTATCACTACCAGAAAGTAACAATTATTACATGAAATGTTTGAAAGTGTGTAAGATGTGATTTAGGTGTAGCTCATGTTAAGTATTGGAAAGGCAGCACATTTAACTATACATACCCGAGCATGAGCTGAACTAAATGCTGGTGGGAATACACCAGCGCTTAAATAATTAAGTGGTCAACAGATTGGTTATTTTGGCTTTTGTTGCTGTATTGATTAAAGGGCAGTTAATCCTTTCAAGCAGTCATGTCAAACAGGGTCAGATGACTCTCTGTAGAGCAATAATGTACAGCAAGCTAGATTATTTGACATCAAGTGCCATACCGTAGCAAATAAATCACTTGTGTTTGTTAATCTGAGACGGAAAGTTACCATATGGTGAGGCTTTCTTTCCAAGTCTGGTTCTGTCATTGACTGAAGTGAAGCCATGGTCTGAATATATTTAGGGCCTGGTTAAGGAACCAAGTCTGAAGTTTTTGCAAGCATTCTCCTGTTTCTCAACTCAATCTATATAACAAGGACAGATTTGCAGAAAACCATTTGACTAAAAGTTTATGATTTTGAGCTCTTATGATTTTTGCTAGATTAAATAAAAACATTCTGTGATTAATGAATAAAGCACCTAGGAAATATATTTCAACAAAATAACAACCAGAATCTTTGCGCCCTTTACTTTTTGGGATTAAATAACGAGAAATGATAAACTGTTGACTTTTATATGGAAAGACCCGACCTACAAAGATTTGGCCAGTTGGTGACTTGAGGAAAAGATAGGTTTTGGATGCAGACAGAGTCAAATCATGGCTTGAAAGCAAGATTTTGTCAAAGATGGAATATTTCAAGTAGCAGATCATGTTGGAATGAATTCATCTCCAATCGCTGGCTCGTTCAAATTCTGTCAAGAAGCAAGGGTCTGCAGGAGCATTCCTGATTAGCGATTTGGCTAAGAAGTGTTTCTCACTAACTTGATTGAGTTTTTTGAAGAAGTAACAAAAAGGATTGATGAGGACAGAGTGATGCACGTGATCTATATAGTCTTCAGTAAGGTGTTCGACAAGTGTTCTCATGGTAGACTGGTAAGCAAGGTCAGATCACATGGTGTACAGAGAGAACTAGCTGTTTGGATACAGAACTGGCCCAAAAGGTAGAAGACAGTGGAGGGTTGTTTTTCAGATTGCAGGCCTGTGACCAGCAGTGTGCAACAAGGATCAGTGGTGGGCCCACTGCTTTTTGTCATTTATATAAATGATATGGATGTGAACATAGGAGGTTTGGTTAGTAAGTTTGCAGATGTCACAAAATTGGAGGTGTAGTGGACAACAAAGAAGTTTACCTCAGAGTACAACAGGATCTTGATCAGATGGATCAATGGTCTGAGGAGTGGCAGATGGAGTTAATTTAGATAAATGTGTGGTGCTGCATTTTGGAAAGGCAAATCAAGGCAGGACTTATACACTTAATGGTAAGGTCCTAGGGAGTGTTGCTGAACAAAGAGACCTTGGAGTACGGATTCATAGCTCCTTGAAAGGTAGATAGGATAGTGAAGAAGGCATTTGGTATGCTTTCCTTTATTGGTCAGTGCATTGAGTACAGGAGTTAGGAGGTCACATTGACCAGGCCACTTTTGGAATACTGTGTGCAATTCTGACCATCCTGCAATAGGAAGGATGTTGTAAAACATGAAAGGGTTCAGAAAAGATTTACAAGGATGTTGCCAGGGTTGGAGGATTTGAGCTAAAGGGAGAGGCTGACTAGGCTGGGGGTGTTTTCTCTAGAGCATCGGAGGCTGAGGGATGACCTTGTAGAGGTTTTTCAAGTCATGAGGGGCATGGATATGGTAAATAAACATGGTCTTTTCCCTGGGGACGGGGAGTCCAAAACTAGTCAGCATAGGTTTAAGATGAAAGGGGAAAGATTTAAAAGAGACCTAAGGGGCAACACTTTCACACAGAGGGTGGTGCATGTACGGAATGAGCAGCCAGAGAAAGTGGTGGAGGCTGGTACAATTGCAAAATTTAAAAAGGCATTTGGCTGTGTACATGAATAGGAAGGGAATGGAGAGATATAAACCAAACTTCTGGCAAATGGCACTGGATTTATACAAGATATCTGGTCAACATGCACAAGTTGGACTGAAGAGTCTATTTCTGTGTGATACATCTCTGTGACTCCACAAAGTATTGTTTTGGAACTTTGGAGAAATCAAAACAACTGCACTTTTAAAGGGAGAGGAACAGACAAAGGCAACACATGGTGAGGTCAATGCAGGAAAGAGAGAGAGAAAGAAACCCACACTGCTAACTGACACAGCAGTGAATGTGCACAGTTACTGCCTTTGCTGTTTGAATTCTTGTATCACTGGACATCGGAGCGCATCTGGGAAAATTAACAAACAGTGAAATTCACAATTGATCTTGGAGGAACCTGTTTGGGAGAGGTCACAGCACAGAAACAGATAAGTGAATATTTTTAAGTATGGCCTTACTGTAAGTCTGCAGTAGTGAGTAGAGTGGGTGCTTTCTTGATTATATGTTTTATTGAGCTATGTCTCTTGATTAAACTTAAAAATATAAACCATAAGCACTAAGTTAGCCTGGATCATTGTTTTGTAGAGAAATAAGATGGTGCTATTTCCTGGGTCTGCAGTTTGGAAGAAGAAAAATGGCCCTTAGTAGAGTGGATTTGGGATTTTGGGAGAGTTTACGTGTTACTGAGGATTATATCTGCAATAAATGCTGTTGGTTGCAAATCCTATCAGATCAAATAGATTGGTTGGAGCAAACGTTAGAGGCTATGAGGAATTTACAAGAGCAAAGGGGTGTGATGGATGGCAGTTATAGGAAGGGAAAAAAGTTGCAGATATAGTCACACCAGTTAACACCAGGAAAGGTAAGAGAGGTGGGCAGGTAGTGCAGGAGTCTTCTATAGCTATCCCATTTCAAACAAGTATGCTGTTTTGGAAAATGCAGGGGGTGATGGATTCTCAGAGGAATGTAGTACAAATAGCCACATTTATGGTATAGAGACTGGCTCTAATGCATTGACGGGTACGTCGGGTTCCAAGGGATCAATTATGTTAGGGGACTCTCTAGTCCAAGGCACAGACAGACGTTTCTGTGGCCAGCAGTGAGAAATCAGAATGGTGTGTTGCCTCTCTGGTGCCAGGATCAAGGATGTCTCAGAGAGGGTGTAGAATGTTCTCAAGGGGAAGAGGGGCCAGCAGGAGGTCATTGTACACATTGGAACCAATGACACAGGAAGGGAAAATGATGACATTCTGAAGGGAAAATATAGAGAGTTAGGCAGGAATTTAAAAAGGAGGTCCTCGAGAGTAATAATATCTGATTATTCCCAATGCTATGAGCTAGTGAGGGCAGGAATAAGAGAATAGAGCAGATGAAGGCATGGCTGAGGAGCTGGTGGATGGGAGAAAGATTCACATTTTTGGATCATTGGAATCTCTTCTGGGGTAGAAGTGACCTGTACAAGAAGGACAGATTGCACCTGAATTGGAAGGGGACTAGTATACTGGCAGGAAAATTTGTTAGAGCTACTTGGGAGGATTTAAACTAGTAAGGTGCGGGGGTGGGGGTGGGGGTGGGGGTGGACCCAGGGAGATAGTGAGGAAAGGATCAATCTGAGACTGGTACAGTTGAGAAAAGAAGCAAGTCAATCAATCAGGGCAGGCAGGGACAAAGCAGAGAACAAGGTGGGACTGATAAAATAAACTGCTTTTATATCAATGCAAGAGGCCTAACAGGGCATGGTTAGGAACATGGGACTGAGATATCATAGCATAACTGAAACGTGGCTCAGGGATGGATAGGTCTGGCAGCTTAGTGTTGCAGGATATAAATGCTACTGGAAGGACAGAAAGGGAGGGAAGAGAGGAGGGCGAGTGGTGTTTTTGATAAAGGACAGCGTACTGAAGGAGGATATTCACGGAAATACATCCAGGGAAGTTATTTGGGTGGAACTGAGAAATAAGAAAGGGATGATCACCTCATTGGGATTGTATTATGGACCCCCTAATAGTCAGCGGGAAATTGAGAAACAAATTTGTAAGGAGATCTCAGTTTTCTGTAAGAATAATAGGGTGGTTATAGTAGGGGACTTTAACTTTCCAAACATAGACTGGGACTACCATAGTGTTAAGGGTTTAGATGGAGAGAAATTTCTGGTTTCTACTAGAGATGATGCAAAACTTGACCTACTTTTAGGAAATAAGGTAGGGCAGGTGACTGAGGTAAAAAACAATGACTGCAGATGCTGGAAACCAGATTCTGGATTAGTGGTGCTGGAAGAGGACAGCAGTTCAGGCAGCATCCAAGGAGCAGCTGTCGGTGGGGGAGCACTTTGGGGTCAGTGACCGTAATTCTATTCGTTTTAAAATAGTGATGGAAAAGGATAGACCAGATCTAAAAGTTGAAATTGGAGGAAGGCTAATTTTGATGGTATTAGGCAAGAACTTTCAAAAGCTGGTTGGGCGCAGATGTTTGTAGGAAAAGGGATGGCTGGAAAATGGGAAGCCTTCAGAAATGAGATAACGAGAATTCAGAGAAAGTATATTCCTGTTAGGGTGAAAGGAAAGACTGGTAGGTATAGGGAATGCTGGATGACTAAAGAAATTGAGGTTTTGGTTAAGAAAAAGAAGGAAGCATACATAAGGTATAGACAGGATAGATCAAATGAATCCTTAGAAGAGTATAAAGGCAGTAGGAGTATAGTTGAGAGGGAAATCAGGAGGGCAAAAAGGGACATAAGATAGCGTTGGCAAGTAGAATTAAGGAGAATCCAAAATGTACAAATACATTAAGAACAAAAGGTAACTAGGGAGAGAATAGGGCCCCTCAAAGATCAGCAAGGCAGCCTTTGTGTGGAGCCGCAGAAAATGGGAGAGATACAAAACGAGTGTTTTGCATCAGTGTTTACTGTGGAAAATGATATGGAAGATATAGAATATAGGGAAATAGATGGTGACATCATGGAAAATGTCCATATTACAGAGGAGGAAGTGCTGGATGTCTTGAAATGCATAGAAGTGGATAAATCCCTAGGACCTTATCAGGTGTACCCTCAAACTCTGTGGGAAGCTAGCAAAATGATTGCTGGGCCTCTTGTTGAGATATTTGTAACATCAATAGTCACAGGTGGGGTGCCAGAAGACTGGGGGTTAGCTAACATGGTGCCACTGTTCAAAAAGGGTGGTAAGGACAAGCCAGGGAACTAAAGACCAGTGAGCCTAACATCGGTGGTGGGCAAGCGTTTGGAGGGAATCCTGAGGGACAGAATGTACATGTATTTGGAAAGGCAAGGACTGATTAGGATAGTCAGCATGGCTTTGTGCATGGGAAATCATATCTCACAATCTTGATTGAGTTTTTTGAAGATGTAATAAAGAGGATTGATGAGGGCTGAGCAGTAGATGTGATCTATATGGACTTCAGTAAGGCATTTGATAAGGTTCCCCATGGGAGACTGGTTTGCAATTTTGCCATTTTGATACAGAACTGGCTCAAAGGTGGAAGACAGAGGGTGGTGGTGGAGGGTTGTTTTTCAGACTGGAGGGGTATGTCCAGTGGAGTGCCATAAGGATCAGTGCTAGGTCCACTGCTTTTAGTCATTTATATAAATTGCTTGGATGTGAGCATAAGAGACATAGTTAGTAAGTTTTCAGATGACACCAACATTAGAGGTATAGTGGACAGCAAAGAAGTTTACTTCAGATTACGACAGGATCTTAATCAGATGGAGTTTAATTTAGATAAATGCAAGGTGCTGCATTTTGGGAAAGCAAATCTTAGTACTTAGACACTTAATGATAAGAGTCTAGATTAGAGTGGTGCTGAACAAAGAGACCTTGGAATGCAGGTTCATTGCTCCTTGAAAGTGGAGTCACAGGTAGATAGGATAGTGAAGAATGTGTTGAGCATGCTTCCTCTTATTGGTCAGAGTATTGAGTACAGGAGTTGGGAGGTCATGTTGTGGCTGTACAGGATATTGGTTAGGTCACTTTTGGAATATTGCATGCAATTCTGGTCTCCATCGTATGGGAAGGATGTTATGAATGTTATGAAACTTGAAAGAGTTCAGAAAAGATTTACAAGGATGTTGCCAGGTTTGGAGGATTTGGGCTATAGGGAGAGGCTGAACAGGCTGGGGCTGTTTTCCCTGGAGCATCAGAGACTGAGGGGTGACCTTATAGAGGTTTACAAAATCATGAGGGGTATGGTAAATAGACAAAGTCTTTTCCCCGGTGTGGGGGTATCCAGAACTAGAGGGCATAGGTTTAGGGTGAGAGGGGAAATATATAAAAGTGACCTAAGGGGAACTTTTTCACGCAGAGGGTGGTACGTGTTTGGAATGAGCTGCCAGAGGAAGTGGTGGAGGCTAGATTTAGATTTAGATTAGATTACTTACAGTGTGGAAACAGGCCCTTCGGCCCAACAAGTCCACACCGAACCGCCGAAGCGTAACCCACCCAGACCCATTCTCCTACATTTACCCCTTCACCTAACACTACGGGCAATTTAGCATGGCCAATTCACCTAACCCCTGCACATTTTTGGATTGTGGGAGGAAACCGGAGCACCCGGAGGAAACCCACGCAGACACGGGGAGAATGTGCAAACTCCACACAGAGAGTCGCCTGAGGCGGGAATTGAACCCGGGTCTCTGGCGCTGTGAAGCAGCAGTGCTAACCACTGTGCTACCGTGCCGCCCACCGTGCCGCTAGTACAGTTACAACATTTAAAAAGCATCCGGATGGGGATATGGATGGGAAGGGTTTGGAGGGATATGGGCCAGGTGCTGGTAGGTGGGACTAGATTGGGTTGGGATACCTGGTCAGCATGGACAAGTTGGACCAAAGGGTCTGTTACTGTGATGTACATCTCTACGCCTCTGTGGCTCTGATAATTAATAAGCAGAAGAATCTTTTATGGTTGCTTGTTTCCAGCCTAGCAGCTTAGCACATAAGCAAGCACACCACTGAGTCAAACCAGTTGGCTACAACAGCAAGAATAAAGGACCATTTTGATTGATTTGTAACCACACAAAATAATACCCCTGGCTGGTGGATGCGGCTGGGAGATGTAAACTGTGGCAACAGTGGAGCATATCCATTTTACTTTATGATTCATGGACATATTATCTCAACAAGCATCTTAAAAGGGAGAATAGGTGAAGAAGGGAGATTGAATTTGTCCTCACATCAAAACATAAATAGGAACAGCGATGGCAATGTAACCCCGGAGATTGCTGTGCTATCCAATAGCTGAACCTTTGCATCAACATCAGCTCCACATCTATCACCTCATTCAACCAAGAGACAGATTGGTTCAATTTCAGTTCTGAAGATATTCAATAATCGAACATTCAGAAGACTCTGCATTTGGAGAATTCCAGAGGTCCCTGCAGAAGCTTGTCCAGGTTATTCTCCCATAGATTTGGATAGAAAGCGGGTAGAGCCAGTTTCTGCAAAATCTACTCTAGGACCAAGCCTAAGTGCAGGAAGAGGTTCAACTGATCTCATTAAAGAAGCCTTCATCAACCTGAACAATATCTGGCAAAATCCCTCTCACTCTGTCTTCCACCATTCTGCAATTCCCTCACAGTAGGCTGTTGTACAAAATACAGAGGCATGGGATTGAGGGCGATTTAACAGTTTGGATCAGTAATTGGCTTGCTGAAAGAAGACAGAGGGTGGTGGTTGATGGTAAATATTTATCCTGGAGTTCAGTTACTAGTGGTGTACCACAAGGATCTGTTTTGGGACCACTCCTGTTTGTCATTTTTATAAATGACCTGGATGAGGGCGTAGAAGGATGGGTTAGTAAATTTGCAGGTGACACTTAGGTTGGTGGGTTGCGAATAGTGCCGAAGGATATTGCAGGTTACAGAGGGACATAGATAAGCTGCAGAGCTGGGCTGAGAGGTGGCAAATGGAGTTTATTGTTGAAAAGTGTGAGCTAGTTCACTTTGGAAGGAGCAACAGGAATGCAGAGTACTGGGCTAATGGTAAGACTCTAGGTAGTGTAGCTGAGCAGAGAGATCTCAGTGTCCATGCACATAAATTCTTGAAAGTTGTCACCCAGGTTGATAGCGTTGTTAAGAAGGCATACGATGTGTTAATTTTTATTGGTAGAGGGATTGAGTTTTGGAGCCATGAGATCATGTTGCAGCTGTACAAAACTTTGGTGCACTTGGAGTATTGCATACATTATAAGAAGGATATGGAAGCTTTGGAAAGGGTTCAGAGGACATTTACTCGGATGTGCCTGGTATGGAAGGAAGGTCTTATGAGGAAAGGCTGAGGGACCTGGGGCTGTTTTCGTTAGAGCGAAGAAGGTTGTGAGGTGACTTAATTGAGACATATAAGCTAATCAGAGGTTTAGATAGGGTGAATAGTCAGAGCCTTTTTCCTTGGATGGAGATGGCTAGCATGATGGGACTTAGCTTTAAATTGAGGAGCGATAGATACAGGACAGATGTCAGAGATAGTTTCTTTACTCAGAGAGTAGTAGGGGTGTGGAATGCACTGCCTACAACAGTAGTAAACTCGCCAAATTTAAGGACATTTAAATGCTCATTCGATAGACATACGGATGAAAAAGGAATTGTGTAGGTTAGATGGGCTTCAGATTGGTTCCATAAGTTGGCGCAACATCGAGGGCCGAAGAGCCTGTACTGCGCTGTAATGTTCTATGTTCTATCCCCCTGCCCCATTAGATCAGAGAGCATGTAAATTACAACACACTGCTATATCTCTATCTCATTCCCAAATAAATACCCTGAGAATACAAAATGGTTTTGAAAGTGCATTTGAATCCACTAGTAATGGTGCACGTACATCACACCTGCACACGAATGAGAAAAAGAGAACTATAATTTGTTATTCTGCACTGAATCCATCATGGTGGTGATAGATTGACATCATTCCAACATTAAATTTACAGCGAAACCACTGACTGGAATGATTTTTATTTAACCAGATAACGATGTGGCAAAGCCATCATTCTATCCCCCATTGGGATTTTGTGACAAGTCACTTTCGAAGTTGCAAGTTTTCAAACTGTTATATATACATTAAGAATATATTCACACTGCTTAGCCTTGTGCGTTCTTTGTGTTCACCTCATTCTGAATCCTTCACTTCCACTCCTTTTGAATTAGCCCTCTAGAAGTCACCCATGTTGCCCTTTTCCTATTAAGCCTGAATAACTATTAGAAGTGGTTACCCTTGAAAAGAGAAGCTTGGAGAATCAGAAGGTTAGGACAACATAACAATGCAGCAGATTATGTTCGATACCCTTGGTTGGTTCTTTTGATAATCTCTCCATTCTGCCCCTCCCAATCTTCCAGGCTTCCTCATCATTGGGTCTCCAAGGCAACCACTCCTACTACCTTTCAAGGGTCCAAAAACAAAAACAATGGTCTATTTCCAGATTTTCAAAACATTCTTCCTCCCCCAGTAAAAGAGCAATACTACAGGATATCTTCCATTCGTTGCAAATCCACTGAGATCTGTCTTCACCCCACCACAAATTTGATGGCATGTAAAAGATTTTTGATGGCAAACTGCTGAAGGAAGAATTTACATTTTGAACAATGACAACCCACTAACTTAGCAGAAGTGCAAAGGGAAATAAAGTGAACCATAACTGCAATAAAATCTTTTGTCTTCAAAACTGGAGAAAATGCAAGAGCACAAAATCATTAGAATGTTCAGTTGGGGACTACACAAAGGGGTACATGATTCAATCGTTTTCTTCATGTATCCATCATGGTAGCTTTTTGTCAGCCTAAACATTTTATGGCTAACAGAAATGAAAGTTAAAGACACAGCTGCAACATGATTAAAATTGTGAGTTCAGTTGGCTAATTATTCTCAATCATAGGTGTTGTTGTAAAGTAGTAAAGTTTGGAATCTCCCTGCTCTGAATGAAGCAGTAGTGTAAATGTAGGGTCAGCGTGACTGTATGCATCCAGAAGAGCAGCATCATACACTTCACATTGTCACACAAGTCCAACTGGGTAGCATGATAATTAGTCATAACACACATCAACACAGGAAGTGATACAATGTCACATGATCTTGCTATCACTTAATGCCTTGTAGCAAGATGAAACCCAATAAGATCTTTCTTAAATAAAGGTAAGTTTTCCTTCCCTCAGCAGATTCCGTAAATACTATTTAGCAACACAATGAGACCAAGAATATTACGTACACCTACCCCAGCTACAAGATAGATTCAGCGCAAAGTCCATACCAGAAACTTGCAACATGGTCCATTGGGCTGCCAACTTTAAATTCATTTGCAATTGTTGTTAGAATCATCTTCCTGACCATCTTTTTCCCAATGTTAAAAGTGAACTAAATACTGCAACAGTGTTGACGCGTAAAGTCACTTACATACATCTACAGCTCTGTTGTACTGGGTAGAGTATAATGACAATACCAGCAGAACAAAGTGATGTCTATTGTTAGGATTCATAACGTGCAGTACATACAATGTGACCAGCCAGCTGCTGGCATTCCACTCACACCAACAAACAGCTCAGCAAATCAGAGAAAGGGATGGGTGTGCTATGAAAAGTCCCTATACACCTCCATCCACCAAGACCTCCGTTTCTTCTTCCCCGATGTCCCCACCAGTACCGTTCCACTGACACACAATTCGTTTGGCTGAACTGGTCCTCACCCTCAACAATTTCTCCTTCGAATCCCCCCCCCCTTTCTCCAGACCAAAGGGCCCCAGCTATGCCTGTCTCTTTTGTCGGCTATGTGGAACAGTCTATCTTCCGCAGTTACACCGGCACCACTCCCCACCTTTTCCTCCGCTACTTGATGACTGCATCGGCGCCACCTCGTGTTCCCTTGAGGAGGTTGAACAGTTAATCAACTTCACCAACACATTCCTGACCTTAAATTCACCTGGACCATCTCAGACACCTCCTTCCCCTTCCTGGACCTCTCCATCTCCATCAATGGTGACCGACTCATCACTGACATTTTCTACAAACGCACTGACTCCCACAGCTACCTGGATTACATCTCCTCCCACCCTTCCTCCTGCAAAAATGCTATCCCTTATTCCCAATTCCTCCACCTCTGCCGCATCTGCTCCCAGGAGGACTAGTTCGACCACAGAACACACCAGATGACCTTCTTCTTTAAAGATCACAATTTCCCCACCCATGTGGTCGATGATGCCCTCCAGCACATCTCATCTATTTTCCGCATCTCCGCCCTCGAACGCTACCCCTCCAATGGCAACAAGGACAGAAACACCCCTTCTCCCCGGTCCTCACTTTCCACCCAACCAACCTCTGTACACATCCCATCATCCTCCGCCATTTCCATCACCTACAAACAGACCCCACTACCAGAGATATACTTCCGTCCCCACCCCGCTCTGCTTTCTGTAAAGACCATTCCCCTTGCGGCTACCTCGTCAGGTCCATGCCCCCCACCAACGCACCCTCTCCTTCTGACACCTTCCCCTACCACTGCAGGAATTGCAAAACCCATGCCCACACCTTCCCCCTCACCTCCACCCAAGGCCCCAAAGGAGCCTTTCACATCCATGAAAGTTTCACCTGCATTTCCACACATCATTTATTGTGTCCATTGCTCCCAATGCGGTCTCCTCAGCATTGGGGAGACAGAACGCCTACTTGCAGAGCGTTTCAGAGAACATCTCCGGAACACCCGCACCAACCAACTCCCAGTACCCTGTGGCCGAACACTTCCAGTCCCCCTCCCAATCCGCCAAGGACATGCAGGTCCTGGGCCTCCTCCATCGTCACTCCCAAACCATCGGATGCCTGGATGAAGAAGAGCTCATCTTCCACCTCGGGACCCTCCAGCCCCATGGCATCAATGTGGATTTCAGCAGTTTCCACATTTCCCCTCCTCCGACCTGATCCCTGTTCCAACCTTCCAACTCAGCACCACCGTCGTGACCTGTCCTACATGTCTATCTTCCTTCCCACCTATCCACTCCACCCTCCCTTCCAACCTGTCACCATTACCCCCACCCTATTGAGCACTCAACTTCCCCCCAGCCCCAGCCTCAGCCCCACCCCTTCTCATTTATCCCCTCACCGCAGGGCTCACAAGCCTCATTCCTGATGAAGGGCTTTTGCCCGTAACGTTGACTCTCCTGCCCCTCGAATGCTGCCTGACCTGCTGTGCTTTTCCAGCACCACACGCTCAACTTCTATAAACTGATCTCTAAAATCAAAGTCTAAAATGGGACAGTTTCCTCAACATACAAACATTTGTTATGTTCAAAGAGTCAGTGGCATTTTTTTCATTAATTGCTGCAGTTCAGATTTACAAACTTCAAACATCAGGCACAAATTTGAGAAAAATACTCGAGAAGGAAAATAAATTTGGATCTAAAAATAGCCAATTCTTATGTATCAGCCTGTAAAATTGGCGAAAGAAAGCCTTGTATGCTCATTACACTTCAATTCCTATGGCTAAACTGACATCTCTTGACTTTATTATTCACAATGAAAACCACATCTTTAATTCTACTCACTGACCAACAGCAATAATGTTAATACAACTCAGTTTGCATTTCATGCATTTCAGAAACAAAATAATAGCATTAGTAAAGAAAATAGATTAAGACAATCAACATATTTTCTTAAAATCTACAGCACTCTAATTAAGTGTGATTCGCTCTTGCAAGGTTACAATTGATTATATAAACAAAAACAATTGATTGAGAGAGAGCGTCCATTATGATTCTCACAGTCAAGTTGAAAGCATTCTGCCTCATAGCAACCGAGGTGTTTGCTACCAAAGGCACAATGCATCATTAGGGCCATTGACTGATGAGTAGTAAACACATCAAATTTCATTTCTATTTCACTGTATGCTGGCATGTTTAACCAAATCCCACAACAGTTCTTTTTATTATCAGCATAATAAAATAATTATCATGTGGTTCTCTAATTTGTCACTAGTCTTTTTCAAAAGGGTCAGGATTCAGTAGGAGGAAAGTACTCGGTAACAAAGTAAATTAGGCGTAGACATGTAACATTTTGCCGCAGTAGCAAGCAGGTGGGTGGAACTCTGCATTCAGGTGGAAACAGGGTGCCTGGGGGAAGGGAGCTCCCAGAAACTGATGTAACATATAGCATATAAACAAAATGTATCGCCAAAACCCATACTCACTTAACTCAGGCAACTTTAAGGGGAAATGATTAGATTAGATTACTTACAGTGTGGAAACAGACCCTTCGGCCCAACAAGTCCACACTGACCCTCCAAAGAGCAACCCACCCAGACCCATTCCCCTACATTTACCCCTTCACCCACCACTACGGGCAATTTAACATGGCCAATTCACCTAACCTGCACATTTTTGAACAGTGGGAGGAAACCGGATCGCCCGGAGGAAACCCACTCAGACACAGGGAGAATGTGCAAACTCCACACAGACAGTTGCCTGAGGTGGGAATTGAATCCGGGTCTCTGGCGGTGTGAGGCAGCAGTGCTAACCACTGTGCCACCATGCCGCCCACTGTAAAAAATGTTGTGTAATAGGAAAATATATTCAGTTGTAGATAACAGAATGCTTATACAACTGCATGATATAATCTCAGATTTGATATGAATGTAACTGCGATGCAAGAAGGAATCCGTTTCTGTTAGCTACTTGGGGTGAGTGCATAAACCATATTTCTATCCTCTATTCATTTTGTAATTTCTTTCTGCTGCAATAGATCTCTGAACAGTATCCCTCTTTCAGGCAAATGATGATGTCTCAGACCTGCACAGTATTCCGCCTGAGTTTCTGCTAACCCTGTGGTCAGCAAAAGCTACCATTTTTCCGCATTTCAACATCCCTCCCCCAATATGGAGCAACTTTCCAATGAAAGCAAAATAACTCAACCTACTAACTGCAACTATCCGTCAGCACCAACAATCTCATGTTTTGTTGGTTTAGCTTAAGTTATTCTCATCTAGCCCAATAGTTTACACATAAAATTGCGAGTACTTCTCCCAGATCAAATCAGACAAACATTGGAAATATGTTTTTAAATTCTTCCACAGCTATTAATATTTTTAATTCAAATTATAATGCAGGTGGCTGCTTAAACTTAATTTCTGACTCTAATAACAGTAATTGGATCAAGCTCCCACTGGCTCTCTTCACTTTGAAAGATTTCCACTGGTGTACCTTGTTCTATGTTCTTGAGCTTCCTTTGGCATGTGCTGTTGCTATTTTGAAAACAAAACTCTGAAGAGTTTTGCGCTATTCCCAGAATTCAGAATGTATGTGGCACACTGTAGACATCTGTGTCCAAATTAGTACTCCTACTCACTGCACCATTTTCCTCTAAGTCAAATCATATCACCCCTTGGGAACCTCAATGTGTAATGTCACACAGATTTCATAAGATTATCTCTTCCTCCTCCATCATCTCTGGTGCTTGTTCCACACTGTTTCTGACATATCACACACACACACACACACACACACACACACACACACACACACACACACACACACACACACACACACACACTGTACAACTCCAAATGTATTCACTTGGAAAGAAAATGCAGTGCTTTAATATGGTTCCATAAGGTAACAAAGTTTTCTCCTTGTAATTTGGTCTCAGGACTGAAAAGAGTTGACACATGTCCCAAAATACCTGCCAGGTTTATAATTAGCACTTTGATGCTTATCTTCAAATTCTGATTATTTTTTAAAAATCTACCCAACAGTTCTGAACATGTATTAAAAACAAAAAAGGAAAAGAAAGAACTCCAAAACCAATATTTGCTTCTGAAGCATAGTTACTGTCATAAAGCAACCAATCTGCCCACATCCAGGCTCCACAGCGAACAGGATAACAAAATCGAGTGCTCTGGTGATTATTGTACAATAGATACGTTTTGGCCAACAAATATGGAGAACTCTTTTTGCTCTTCTGTGAAGAAAGTCATTGGAATTTTTAATGCTTACCCAAATGAGGCTTAGCATCTCATCACAAAGAAGCACAACTGGCAATGCAGCACTGCCACGCTGCTGCACTGAAATGTCAGCTGATGTGCTCAGTTCACTACAGTCGACATTGAACCCATGCCATTGCCATCCCATTAAAAAAGATCAGTCTGATACTATTTAGCCAAACTGACAGTGGATGAACAGAATGCATTTTCTAAAATCTGGGGCTATAAAAGCAAAATCCAGTTATTTATTTTGACCTGACTGAAGAACTTTCTGGGCAGGATGGTGAGACTTGAAGAGAGGAATCACATCGCCTTCACACAGATACTGTTAATGAGACACTGATCGATGGTGTAACTGGAAGCTTTTCCTTAATTGTAGGTCAATCATTTGTGGTATTATTTTGTAAAGAAATGAAGTCAGATTTATTGCCACAATCCCCTCTGGTATTATTTCAACAATAGCTGCTTCTCTAGTCACCGGGCATCCTGTCACAAAAGCAATTCAGCTTTACAAAAAGAGAATTTCATAAGTTATACATTTGATGTTATATTTCTCTTGTGTGACCTTTTGCGAACATTTCATTTTAAACAAAATTTGTTTCTTAAACTAGAAAATTAGAGAAATTGATCGTCCAACCACCTTCAGTTTCAGATACAGTGGCAATACTGCATCTTGCCACTAACAAACTGCCTCAAGATATGGATACCAATATGTCGACACTGAAACTAAACAAGATCCCGCACCCCCACCCCTCACCATCACAAAAGCAGAACTCTCTATAGAGGACTACCTTCTTCTGTTCAAGTTACAATTTGATTGTCAGTGGTTTTGGCATTTCTGTCTCCTGGCATGTCTCAATGTGTAGGATCCACAGCCTTGAAAGTGATCCCAGCAATAACAGACACAGGTGCAGAGGCAAATGACCAAGTATTCATTGCTGGCAAAGCTGAAGGGTGTTTCCAGGTTTGTGAACAGCCCTCAGCTCGTTTCAACAAATCAATGTTTTCTGAAGAAAAACAACAACATGGTGATTTATCATCTCAATTAAGGCTGCCTTAAGTTCTCAATGAAAAAAACAATCTACCAAACAACTTGAAGATCTGATGATGAGCCCAATGAAAAGTAGACGGCAATAAGAAAGTCCAAGGAAAGTTAGTCATTTCTTGCACTTAGACTAGATATCAATACTGTGCTTGCTTCAATTAGCATTTCTCTGCTGAGATCGAAAATCCTTCTTCAAACTTTATTCAGAATCAAAGCACAGCATGTAGTCTAGCACAGTTAATGCAGCAAAGAAGGATTGCTACTTATTAGGAGTAACCCCATCTTGCATTAAATGGTAGGGCATTTTCTCCTGAATCTTTGCATTGCCAAATTGCTAACTCACTGCCCAAGACCTGTAAAAGTACCTCACAACATGTGACATTTCCAGAAATCTATTCTGCTGAAGCAAAGCCCTGTCTGCCTCTTCAAATGGTTCAACTGAATGATAAAGATCCGGTCAGACTGCCTCAATACTACAATTTTTACTTTATTCTCCTCAAACCAACAGCCTCAAAGTAACAGAAGAATAAAATTTTATAGCAAGATCATAAAATGGTCATGAGGTCTAAGTGTAAAATAAACTACGAGGATGGGAATATGTGGTGTGGTGATAAGCTCCCTATCTTTGAACCAGGAGGCCTAGGTTCACATTTCCACCTGCTCCAAGCTCAAAACTAGAGGGCATAGTTTTAATGTGAAAGGGGAACAATTTAAAAGCACCTGAAGGGCATTTTTTTCATATAGAGGGGGGTTGGTGCATATATTGAATGAACTGCCAGAGGAAGTGTTAGTGGTAGGTACAATTACAACATTTAAGAGATATTTTGACAGGTAATATAGATAGGCAAGGTTTAGAGGGATATTGGACAAATGAGACTAGTTTTTCATTTGGGAAATGTAGTCAGCATGGACGAGTTGGACTGAAGGATCTGTTTCTGTGCTGTATGACATTATGACTCTAAGTTGGTTAAAATGCCTAAACTAGCTGCCACACTTCCCCTCTATACCTTGAAGTATTATGTACTGTGAAGCACTTTGAGAGCTATGGTAGGATCCTATGTGAATTCATAGATTTTATTCTATTTTGCAGTAGTCAATTACCATAGCAGCTGATTAGAAAAGGTAAATATCAAACATAAAGAAGAGATTCAAGTTTTCCCAAGTCTCCCATTCACCTCCTTGTTCAGTCAGACGTAAGCCACCAAATCCAATAGCATCCTACACAGCGTCTTCAGCTGTGAGGTTTATTTTTGTAGATGATGTGAAGGAACAGTGGAAGGACCATACCTGAACTACGTGCTGGTCTTGAAATAAAAACAGAAGATGCTGGGGAAAGCCATGAAGTCTGGCAGATTCTGTGGAGAGAGAAACAGGGTTAATGTTTTGAGTCCAATAAGACACTTCATCAAAACTTGCCTTGCGAAGAAATTTTTTTTGGAGTAAAGATGTTAATTCTTTCTCTTTCCATGGATGCTACCAAACCTACTGAGTTTCTGTTCTTATTCCTTATCAATTGTATCTCATCATAATCCATAATAGGGAGGTTAAAGAAAATCATTGGGAAAATGATTGTGCTCCCTTCCTATGACATGAGGGATATTGTCACATGTAGTAATCTCTACTGCCTCCTAATGGTAGGTATCGGTGGCAGTCCAAGGAACAGGATACTGTCCTACTCTCTTAAGTTGAATACATCCAAAACAAGGAGATTAAATTCTGAGAATGAAAAGGGATCAGCTGGGTATACTCAGGTCACCCACTGATGATGGCTTACTTGTATTGTTGCAGGTGGTCATTAACCAATGTAATTTGCTAATTAGGTCAAAGTTGCAGCCTGGAATCTTTGATCCTTCAACAAATGGAGTTGTTACCTCATGGATCATAATGATATGTAAGCCCATGTCTGTCGATAGATCAACATGGTGCTTGTCCATCCGTTTCAATGATTTTTTCAGGTTTCTATGCCTAGGATTCATATTTCCATTGAAGATAGACAATTGGTTCAGATGGTAGTAAGCACTTAGCTCATTTTATGTGGAGTGCACCAATTTGGTCTTCTAAAATCTAAAAAAGGTCAGGATCTTTGTGATATCCACAGTAAAACTCGAGGATCTTTTTCTTCTTAACACTTCAGTGTCCAAAGGAAGAAGTAGTTTTACTGCTCAGTTATCTGCTGATCCATGATTAATTTTTTTTCTATAATTAGCTGAAGTTCTGGCATAATATCAAAGCTGTGCAGTCCATCATTAGAGCCTTGCTTTCTATGTTCCCTTTGTATGGCTCTATGCTCTCTAAAATACCACTGTAAAGATTTGTGTTGCAGTGTCATGCCTTGGTGTTTGGTTGCCCTCTCTGCTCTATTCTTAGAATATGTTGCTGCCTTTAAAAATTACAGGCATGTGATATCAGTTTTCTGACTGTAGGTTGCGTTCATGCCAAAAAATATAGTGATAATGTCATGTGGGCTTTTTCTGCATTGATTTGGAAAAAGAAAATGACAGAATTGACCAACATAAGACTTCTTCTCCTTCCCCAGTATTTTGTTTGCTGTCATCTGTTCTAAGAATGCTCTTTTGTCAGTGTTGTCCTTCAGTAGTTTTCAGTTGCTGTTTCTTTTTATTTGAGATCAGCACAAGCCTCATTTTTTCTTCTTGCAGAGTGAGGAAGAGTACTCACAGTAGTTCAGTATGTGCTTCAGTACAGTTTGTAGCTACTGGCTGTGGGTTGAAGTTGTAGCTTCCATATTGAGCTCAGACAGATTGATGGATTAGTGTTAGGGAAAATAAAAGACTTTTCACAATTGCTCATTGTGCTGTCACATTTTCAGCTTTGAGAATCCACTAACTAGCCATTATGATGATTAGCATTAAGCTCTCATTTGCTGCCAAAATTATATTGTTTATGGTTTACTACTTATGTGAGAATACTTAGTTCAAATAGTTTGGATAAGCAATTTTTGTCAGGTGTGTCCAGGAAGGATTCCTGACTCAAATGTATAGATAGGTCGACTAGGGGGGAGGCCAAATTGGATTTGGTGCTTGGCAACGAACCAAGTCAGGTGTCAGGTGGGAGAGCATTTCGATGATAGTGATCACAACTCCCTGATCTTTACGATAGTCATGGAGAGGGATAGGAGCAGACAGTATGGGAAAGTATTTAATTGGGAGAGGGGAATTACAATGCTATTAGGCAGGAACTGGGGCATCTAAATTGGGAAGAGATGTTCTCTGGTAAATGCACAACAGAAATGTGGAGGTTGTTTAGGGAGCACCTGCTGACAGTGCTGGATAGGTTTGTCCCACTGAGGCAAGGAAGGGACGGTAGGGTGAAGGAACCTTGGGTGACAAGGGATGTAGAACTTCTGGTCAAGAGGAAGAAGGAAGCTTACTTAACGTACAGGAGGCAAGGAGCAGACAGGTTTCTATAGGATTACAAGGTAGCCAGGAAGGAATTGAAGAATGGACTTAGGAGAGCTAGAAGGGGACATGAAGTGTTAGCAGGTAGGATTAAGGACAACCCTAAGGTATTCTACACTTAAGTAAGGAACAAGAAGATGGCTAGAGTGAGGTAGGGCTGATCAGGGATAGTGGGGGTGGGACTTGTGCCTGGAGTTGGAGGAGGTACGGGAGTTCCTTAATGAATACTTTGCTTCAGTATTCACTATTGAGAGGGATCTTGTCATTTGTTAGGACAGTGTGAAACAGGCTCAAACAGGTTGAGGTTAAGAACAAAGATGTGCTGAAAAGTTTGAAAAACATAAGGATGGATCAGTCCCCTGGGCCAGACAGGATATATCCAAGGTTTCTACAGTAAGCGAGGGAAGAGATTGCTGTGCCTTTGGTAATGATCTTTGCATCCTCTCTGTCCACTGGAGTAGTGCCAGATGATTGGAGGGTGGTAAATAACCACGCCTAACCCCGCCCCCCGGCCGAGTTCCGTCACCGCGCCTAACCCCGCCCCCCGGCCGAGTTCCGTCACCGCGCCTAACCCCGCCCCCCGGCCGAGTTCCGTCACCGCGCCTAACCCCGCCCCCCGGCCCAGTTCCGTCACCGCGCCTAACCCCGCCCCCCGGCCGAGTTCCGTCACCGCGCCTAACCCCGCCCCCCGGCCGAGTTCCGTCACCGCGCCTAACCCCGCCCCCCGGCCGAGTTCCGTCACCGCGCCTAACCCCGCCCCCCGGCCGAGTTCCGTCACCGCGCCTAACCCCGCCC